>NC_069782.1:47485000-47785000 GCF_027406575.1 Nycticebus coucang
GGGGAGTTGGTATGTGGAAGAGTTGACAGCCATGGTAGGTGGTAGCCTGCAGGAGTGTGTGGCCAGCATGGGCTGGAAAGTTGCTAATGGCTGAAGTTGGTGACGGGGGTAGGGAAGGTGGAGTACCTGGTAGATCAAGTATGAGTGGAGGGAGAGAAAAGGCCTGAATACAGGCGGTTTGGTCCCATCTGGTCCCATTTTTTCTTTGGAGGAGATTATTTAATTCTTTAAGATATTGAAGTCAAAGTTCCCATCCTCGGCCATATAGACCCACTATCCAATTTGTACTGAGGCCAAGCTATGTTGTAGTAAAATATGAGGTATTTTGGCCAAAACTCTTCTTTGAGGCCTAAATTTCTATACTGTCAAAGGGGACACTTCAGGGGTGTGTCCACTGATGGACATACCATGGCTCAGGGGTCCTTCCCCTACCTGGGTGGAAAGAAAGGTATCCCTTATTTCCTAAGAACCAGGAGAGAAAAACTAAAAGAGACTGAGAAGCCTAAAAGAGGGTCCAGACTGGGCTGGAAGTGAAAAATAAAATGATTTGAGGTCCTGGACCCCAGAAGAGAGCACTGTGTTGGAACAGAACACTCTAATGAGGTGAGAATGAATGAAGATACACAGGGGATGTGAGAACACAGAGGTGTGGGGCAGGCTGAAGGCAGTGCTGTGTTCAGGAGCCCCACTCACCCTCAGTGGCAGATGGGGTGATTCCCCCCAAATCTCCAACAGGTGGGTCAATGGAGGTGAGTCTGGGCAACACCAGACCAGGTACAGAGGGAACTGAGGTGGTTGGGCCAGGCCACTAACCAACCACCAGTCCCAGATTTTAGAGACCAGATAAAAGGGGTGTGGTGTTAGACCCAGAGACCAGACTAGGAGAGGTTCAGGCCAAGCTTGATGAAGGGGGCCTGAGACTCTGCCTGGACAAAGATGGCATCCGAGCACTGCCCAAGTGTCTTTAAGTTTATAAAATTGTATACAGTATGTTTAAGATTTGTTCACTGTTTTCCCTATATGCTACAATAAAATAATGAAAATTTTAATTATATTGTTTTCTGCTTATTGTGTATAGGTATGTCTGATTTGTGTATAGTATGTGTATAGGTATGTCTGATTTCCACTCATTCATTAAGTTTTTATTTTAAAATTATGTTTATTATCATAATAACTTTACAAGATATGCTCATTCATATTTATTAAGAGAGTATCTTGTCCCTTATCAGGAAAAATGGAAGAATTATGACCATGAGTTACTTCCTCCGTCATCTCCCCTATCTAGTTGTAAATGGATTATACTATTTTTTCTTAATATTTATCTTTTTACCTTATACTTATGCCTTTCATATTAGATTCATCAAGTTTGAATAATATTTTATTTATATAATGGTTATTAATAACCATAATCAGTAAAAGATGGAGAAATAAGCTGTTACACTAAGTTTATTCCCCTCCATTTTTTGGCACTGGTAGCCTTTCTACATTTTCTGAGTTTTTAACATTCTCTTCAATAGTTGCTTTATCCCTGGTTCCTCAGTGTGACCTCGAGCATCAGTACCTTGCCTTTTCCCAGGACCAGGGCTGCAGGACTGAGGCTGGGTTTTAACCAGTAGGATGTGCCAGAGATACACCAGTTTGATCTTCGTTTTTTTAATGATAGGCATCTGTTCTGATTAGTCACAAAACATGCTCCAACGGGTCAATGCCTGAAGTGTTTTGTTTATTCACAATAGTCCCAACCACTGACCTCAGCTAGCATTTACTACTTCAGGTAATTCTCCCTTGTACATATTTTATGGTTGGAGTCACAGATTTCACTGTTATCAGAAATGGCACTTATATTTTTGTTTCTCATTCTTCTTCCTGTTCTGACAGAAGAGAGGAAAATGGAAAACTTTATAGTCCGGCAGGTCTCAACTTGAATTCCTAGTTATGATTCATGGAATGTATTTTTAGATATATCAAAAAATGAAAATACTATTTTACCCCTCTGTTCTACAGTCTGCAAAAGTCAGTGTTGGTAATATATTAACTATTTTCTTATACACATACAAGTAGGGATAACTAACACAGAATGTAATTTATTACAATTGTGCAAAAATAAAATTTAATGCAGTAACTCAGAACATCCTTTCAGCATCGTAAGGTGAAACCTTCAAATTTCGAAAAGGAGGAAGGTTATGGTGTTTATCACAGATGCCATCCTGGATCACCTGGGCTAAGTTAGCTTCCTTTCCCCTGAATTCCTTTCATACTTAGTTGCCTTCACCACACGTTTGAAACTTTATTAATTTTGCCATAAATTTGTTGACTTGCTTAATCTTTTTTAATTAATTAGTTAATTAATTAATTGAGACAGAGTCTCACTTTGTTGCCCTGGGTAGAGTGCTGTGGCATCATAGCTCACAGCAACCTCAAACTCTTGGTCTCAGGTGATCCTTTTGCCTCAGCCTTCACAGTAGCTGGGACTACAGGTGCCTACCACAACCCCTTGGTTAGTATTAGAGACAAGGACTTACTCTTGTTCAGGATGATCTCCAACTACTGAGCTTGCGCAATTCTACCTGCCTCGACCTACCAAAGTGCTAGGATAACAGGCGTAAGCCACCGCACATGGACTATTTATTTATTCATTGCTTTAAAAATGTTCAGGTAAAAAAGGTCTCTCATTAAAAAGTTGACAGTTAGGTTAAGGAATTTTCCCTTAAGTGAGCGTATCTGGAATAAACTGTTCTGACACGTGTTTCTTGTGATGGCAGGGCAAAGTGATGGTGACTGCTTCCTATTCTGATAGGTGTAGTGTGGAGGAGGAGGAAAGGGTGTACTGTCTTCCACTTCACCTTGCTGGGTTCCAGAGCCAGTCCTGGACTAGATTTTCTTCCATAAGATGGGAAGTGGGAATGGGAACAAGATGACCTATTCTCCACATCAGAAGACTATGAAGGGATGATACACCCCGAAAGAGGTAGTGGAAATGAGGTAAGACTCAGGTCCAGATTTTAAAGATTATTTCTCATGGTTATCTTGACTGTATTGAAGTAGAGGTATTTACTAATAATTCAGTCAGGTGCCCATAGATACTACACAAACAGTAGACAGGAATAAAAATTTGTTTAATTAAAGAGTGAATTTTGTTCATATGTTTATAAATAAATGGATTTTAAAAGCTTTCAAAGTTAATATACAATATCAATATTTAATACATTTTTATGATTTCTAAAATACAGTCAGAATTCATGACTAACTTATTTTAAAGTGTATTAATCATATGGATGTTTGTTGCACATATTGACCAATCACTACACACCGCTTATTGTTGAAGTATTAAAATGTTTAATAAAGTCTATCCAAGCGAGAAACATTTGGAAATTAAATCCTTTTCCTGACTTTATTAAATAAAATGTGCTATTTATTATGGTCATGTTAATTTTTTTTACTAATACAAATATTAGAAATGATCAGTGAAATTTTACTAAATCAATCAAGAGCCTCATTTTACATATTTTACCAAATCTAAAATCCAGTAGGTTATTCAACAGTTAAGGAAAGTTACAAAGGAGGGGATTGGGAAAAAGGAAGAGCAGAGAGTGGGAAGGAGGGAGGGGGGTGGAAGAAGGAAGAGCAGAGAGAGGAAATGGGGGAGGGGAATGGGGGTCTCGGGATGTGACACACCTTTTGGGGGTAAGACACAAGTATAAGAGAGACTTTACCTAACAAATGAAATCAGTGTAACCTGGTTTCTTGTACTCTCAATGAATCCCCAGTAATAAATAATAAATAAATAAATAAATAAAGAGAAGGAATTTATTATAAATAAAATGTCTGTAATTTAAAAAAAAAGAAAATAAACAGAGTAAGTTCCTGTAATTATATTTAATGGTTATATTATTACATTTTACTGCATCTAAATTTATATACCCTATATCTAGTTTTAGTTGAAGCATACTTCAGTTGGAGAACAGTTCCAATAATTTGTCTCTCTAAAGTTTAAATAGTAAGCAATCAGCTTTAAAATTCATTTCTTAAACTGTCCGTAAAAAATGTGGCTCAAACTTTGTAAAAAGTATAAGTAATAAAGATCAAGTGTCATCCAAAGCTTTAGTTTGATGTGTAAATATTTTCAGTGGGAAAACTTGGAAAGATTAATAGTGATGAATAGCATAGTTGATTGTCTGCTTTGTCAGAGCTCACTTTTGTTAAACAAAATTTTGAACTAAATCCTGTACTGTTTTACAGATTAAAGGAAACTAAAGTAGTCTAAGACTCTCTTGAACATGCTGGGTTACCACTACTTCAGTCCTCAGTATCTGTTGGTGACACTAAAATGTAGGAGGACGTGTATATTTTTCGTTCTTCTTTTTTTTTTTTGTCTTGTTGAAATTAAGTGTATTATATAATACACTTTTTTTGTAATTTCAGTTTAATGTGAGGGTACAAACAACTAACTAGGTTACAATATTTACATTTGTTAGGTACAATCTCTCTAGTAGTTGTGTCCCACTTCCAAAAGTTGTGCCATACACCCTTATGTTATGCCCATTAAGTAAGAGCACACCAATCCCTCAACCCTCTGCCTCTCTTCCCCTCCCTCATTCCTTCTACCACCAACTTGAATTTAATTGGGCTTTTCTCTTGTGTGGACACGTATTAGATGGTCTACTGGCTTCATATTAATATAAGATCATATCATTGGCATAGAGCAAGATTTTGACTCCCTCTGCCTCCATTTGGATGCTTTTTATTACCTTCTCTTGCCTGATTGTATTGGCTAGAACTTCCAGCCCTATGTTGAATAGTATTGTTGATAGAGCACAACTTTGTGCAGTTCAGTTCTAAGTGGAAAAGCTTTCATTTTTACTCCATTCAGTATAATGTTAGCCGTGAGTTTGTTGTAGATGCCTTCAATCAGATTCAGAAATATGCCACCTATGACTATCTTCTTAAGTGTTCTTGTTAGAAAACAATGCTGAATTTTATCAGATGCTTTTTCTGTATCTATTAAAAGGATCATATGGTTTTTGTATTTGTTTCCATTGATATGGTGAATTATGGATTTATGTATGTTAAACCAGCCTTGTATCCCTGGGGTGAAGCCTACTTGATTGTGATGTATAATTTTTTTAAAATGTGTAACTATAATCTATTGGCTAAGATTTTATTATGTATTTTTGCATCAATATTCATTATTGAAATTGGTCTGTAGTTCTCCTTTTTAGTTGAGTTCTTTCATGGTTTTAGTATCAGGACGTTTGCTTCATAGAACTTGTTGGGGAAGGTTCATTCCTTCTCATTGTTTGGAATAGGTTCTGCAGTATAAGTAAAAGCTCTTCTTGGAAGGTTTGATAAAATTCTGGTTTAAAGCCATCTGGTCCAGTGTGTTTTGTTGTTGTTGTTGAAACATTTTTTATTGATTTTTGATCTCAGTGCTATTTTGTTTAGTTTAGTTTAATTTTTTGAGACATATTCTTATTATACCCCCTTGGTAGAGTGCCATGGTGTCATAGCTCACAGCAACCTCAAACTCTTGGGCTTAAGCTATTCTCTTGCCTCAGCCTCCCAAGTAACTGGGACTACAGGTGCCCACCACAATGCCTGGCTATTGTTTTTTTGTTGCAGTTGTCTTTGTTGTTTAGCTGGCCTGAGCTGGGTTGGAACTTGCCAGACTTGGTGTATGTGCCTAGTGCCATAACCACTGTGCTATGGGTGCCAAGCCTCAGTGCTTGATATTGGTCTGCTCGTGAGATCTATATTTTCCTGGTTAAGTCTGATGGTGTGATTCCAGTTATTGTTCCATTCCCTCAACCTTGTCAAACTTGTGGGTTTAGAATTTCTTATAGAAGTTAGAGATAATTTCTTGTATCTCCGTGGTATTGTTTTTATATTCCTTTTTGTTTCTGATTGAGGTCGTTAGAGACTACTTTGCTTTTTCTAGTTAATTTGGTGAAAGGCATATTGGTTTTATTTATCTTTTCAGAGAACCAACTTTTTGTTTCATTGATTTTCTGTATGATTCTTTTATTTTTGATTTCATTTATTTCTGATTTTATTTTGGTTATTTCTTTTCTTCTGCTGAGTTTAGGATTAGATTACTCTTCCTTTTGTATTTCTTTAAGATGATTCATTAGGTTGTTGAATGTGCTCTTTCATTCTTTGACTGTTTTATACATTTGTTTCTCTCCTTACATATCTAGGACCACTTTCCCTTTCCCTTGAAATACATGCTGACTTCATGAAGTTTCTTCTTACTCTGTTATTAATAATAAAACAATTCCATCAGAAATGTCTCATCTTCCCAAAAAGCAGTTGGTAAGATCTCTTCTGAGGTAATGAAGCCTCCTTTATTTCCTTATGCTACAATGGTTTAGCTGTTATTCTTTCTTTAGGAAACACAGGCCATTTGTTTATGTAGTAGGTCACTATCCCTTTTGTTTACCCTAGGATTTTGTTTCTAGAATTATCTATTTATTATACATCATTTACTTTTTCCCCCCTGTGGGATTATCCCCATCAAAATATATACAAACTAAATATACGTTTTTTTATTGTAAACAAAAACAAAACTGAAAAATTTTGAACACATCTCCATACTAATTTTTTTTGTTGCAATTTGCCCATGAACAAAACAGACAAAGTTATCTCATATAGTCATACTTTATTGAAATAATGGGTAAAAAGGTCCGTTAGTGGGCACCACCCGTGGCTCAAAGGAGATTTCATATGCTGGCCCCATATGCCAGAGATAGTGGGTTCAAACCCAGCCCTGGCCAAAAACTACAAAAAAAAAAAAAAAAGAAAAAAAGAAAGAAAAGGTCCTTTAGTTTAGAACATAATCAATATTTATAATTGCAATCTCTAAGAAGACATTTCAGACCAACTAGCTATAATTAATAACTAATTGTGTGCCAAACACTATGTTAGGAATTTCAACATTCATTAATTCATGCAGTCTTCCATTTAAAAAATCTTAAATGTCAATTCTAACCACTATTAAGTGTTTTGTGGACAATTCTGCCCTGATAATTAAGAGAGCTGAAGTTAAATGTCCATGAAAGAAGTTAATTCATGACTCCATACTGAACCTCAGAGTCAATAATAGACATACTCTTATTCGACAATGTGAATGTTACTTTTTTTGCATTACTATTATTATTGCTTAATGCTTTGTCACAGCAATCATCTGATTTATTTTCTGAATATATTTATCTTCGTTAGTTCTTCATGAGGTTTTTGTTTCTAGTCCTTATCTTAAACATTGTTATTGTTTTAAATTTTAAGCCTTTTTAATTTTGTGAAGGCAAAAAGTGGAAACCTAATAAACACATGTATATGTCAAAAAAAAAAGTTAAAATTCAATTAGGTACACTGCAAATCAAAATTCATATTGTTATCTTTCAAATTTAAGTTATAGCTTTAAAATTATGATTTTATAAATAGAAAATTTGCATACTCACTTATAATGTAGCTTCTAAAGCTTAGCTAATTACCACATCAAAAAGTTAAATGCTAGTAAAACTTTTAATATTTTCAGTTTTTATAGTAACTTTATATTTTACAAAAAAATCAAAATACATACACAACTCTTGGAAACATCTAATACATTTTTAATACAATGTATATAAAGTTTTATTAAGAGTTTATTTTTAATTTAGTAAATCTTATTTTAAATCACAGGTCTAAAATTAATAATGTTATTAACTGTTTTTAAAAGATAGTTTCCATAATGGACCATATATTAATAAAATAATAAATTATTTGCATACCAAATATTTAGATTATTTATTAGATTAACAAAAATATTAATGTTATTACTTTGTCTTTAATGGTTCTATATGATCTTCTAAATCTCTTCTAATTTAAAGATTAATACTTAACATTACTTGTAGTAATTTTAGCCAGGTTAATCTGACAATTTTAGTGTCACCAACAGACACAGAGGACTGAAGTAGTGGTAACCCAGCATGTTGGAGAGGGGGCTTTTATTTAGTTTCCCTTTAGGCCCAAGGTAATCACACAACTGGAATAACTGGAAAAGCTGGCACAAATATTGCAAATATTCCTTAAGTCATCAGAGAACCAATAAACTAGTGAGAAATTACCAGGCAGTGATCCAGAAAGAAACAGAAATCCAGAGAGTGATTCTCTCCTTTGGAAACACTTGCTCCCTGTACATGTTTGCTAACTGCAATCAGTATAGCTAACAGAATAGTAGTATTTCTTTTTCTTTCTTTTTTTTTTTTTTAGCTACAGTTTTATTTATTTATTTATTTATTTATATTATTAAATCATAACTGTGTTCATTAATGCAATCATGGGGCACCATATCCTGGTTTCATAGAGCGTTTGACACATTTCCATCACACTGGTTAACATAGCCTTCCTGGCATTTTTTTGTTATTGTGCTAAGAAATTACATTCCACATTTACTACATTTCACATATACCCTTGTAAGATGCACCGCAGGTGTAATCCCACCAATCTCCCTCCCTCTGCCCACCTCCCTCCTCCTTCCCCTCCCTTTCCCCCTTCCCCCTATTCTTAGGTTGTAACTGGGTTATAGCTTTCATGTGAAAGCCATAAATTAGTTTCATAGTAGGGCTGAGTACATTGGATACTTTTTCTTCCATTCTTGAGATACTTTACTAAGAAGAATATGTTCTAGCTCCATCCATGTAAACATGAAAGAGGTAAAGTCTCCATCTTTCTTTAAGGCCGCATAATATTCCATGGTGTACATATACTACAATTTATTAATCTATTCATGGATTGATGGGCACTTGGGCTTCTTCCATGACTTAGCAATTATGAATAGGGCTGCAATAAACATTCTGGTACAAAATCTTTGTTATGATGTGATTTTTGGTCTTCTGGGTATACGCCTAGTAGAGGAATTATAGGATTGAACGGCAGATCTATTTTTTTTTTTTTTTTTTTTTTGTAGAGACAGAGTCTCACTTTATGACCCTCAGTAGAGTGCCATGGCATCACACAGCTCATAGCAACCTCCAACTCCCAGGTTTTTAAGTGATTCTCTTGCCTCAGCCTCCCGAGTAGCTGGGACTACAGGCGCCCACCACAACGCCCGGCTATTTTTTGGTTGCAGTTCAGCCGGGGCTGGGTTTGAACCCGTCACCCTCGGCATATGGGGCCGGCGCCTTACCAACTGAGCCACAGGCGCCGCCTGGCAGATCTGTTTTTAGATCTCTGAGTGTTCTCCAAACATCTTTACAAAAGAAATGTATTAATTTGCATTCCCACCAGCAGTGTAGAAGTGTTCTCTTTTCTCCACATCCATGCCAACATCTCTGGTCTTGGGATTTTGTGATATAGGCTAATCTTACTGGAGTTAGATGACATCGCAAAGTAGTGTTGATTTGCATTTCTCTGATGATTAAAGATGATGAGCATGTTTTCATATGTCTGTAGGCCGTGCGCCTGTCTTCTTCTGAGAAGTTTCTTTTCAAGTCCCTTGCCCAGTCTGCATGGGATCACTTGTTCTTTTCTTGCTTATAAGTTTGAGTTCTCTGTGCATTCTGGTTATTAAAACTTTGAGACATAACCTGCAAATATCTTCTCCCATTCTGAGGGCTGCTTGCTTGCTATACTTACTGTGTTCTGGGCTGTACAGAAGCTTTTTAGTTTTATCAGAACCCAGTAGTGTATTTTTGAAGCTGCTTCAATTGCCCGAAGGGTTCTCCTCATAAAATACTCACCCAGACTGATTTCTTCAAGGGTTTTCCCTGCACTCTGTTCTAGTATTTTTATAGTTTTACATCGTAAGCTTAAATATTTAATCCGGTGAGAGTCTATCTTAGTTAATGGTGAAAGTTGTGGGTCCAGTTTCAGTCTTCTACAGGTTGCCAGCCAGTTCACCCAGCACCATTTGTTAAATAGGGAATCTTTTCCCCACTGAATGTTTTTAATTGGCTTGTCAAAGATCAAATAATGGTAAGTAGCTGGATTCATCTCTTGGTTCTCTATTCTGTTCCAGACATCTACTTCTCTGTTTTTGTGCCAGTACCATGCTGTTTTGATCACTATCAATTTATAGTATAGTCTGCGGTCTGGTAGCATGATTCCTCCTGCTTTGTTTTTATTTTTGAGTAATGTCTTGGCTATACGAGTTTTTTTTTTTTATTCCATTTTAAACAAAGTATTATTTTTTCAAGATCTTTCAAGTATGACAGTGGAGCTTTAATAGGGATTGCATTGAAATTATGTATTGCTTTGGGTAGTATGGACATTTTAACAATGTTGATTCTTCCCAGCCATGAGCATGGTATGTTTTTCCATTTGTTAACATTTTCAGCTATTTCTTTTCTTAGAGTTTCATAGTTCTCTTTATAGAGATCTTTCACGTCCTTTGATAGATAAACTCTCAAATATTTCATGTTCTTTGGCACTACTGTGAATGGAATAGAGTCCTTAACTGTTTCTTCAGCTTGACTATTGTTGGTATATATAAAGGCTACTGATTTATGAATGTTGATTTTGTAACCTGAGATGCTGCTGTATTCTTTGATCACTTCTAAGAGTTTTGTAGTAGAATCCCTGGTGTTTTCCAGATATACAATCATATCATACCCAAAGAGTGAAAGATTGATTTCTGCTGAGCCTATATGGATACCCTTGATGGCCTTTTCTTCCCTAATTGCAGTGGCTAAAACTTCCATTACAATGTTAAAGAGCAATGGAGACAAAGGGCAGCCTTGTCTGGTTCCTGATCTGAGTGGAAATGTTTTCAATATAACTCCATTCAACATGATATTGACTGTGGGTTTGCTGTAGATGGCCTCTATCAGTTTAAGAAATGTCCCTTCTATACCAATTTTCTTAAGTGTTCTGATCATGAAGGAATGCTGGATATTATCAAAAGCTTTTTTTGCATTGATTGAGAGAATCATATGGTCTTTGTTTTTTAATTTGTTTATGTGCTGAATTATAATTATAGATTTACGTATATTGAACCAACCTTGAGATCCTGGGATAAAACTGACTTGGTTATGATGTATAATTTGTTTGAATTGTTGCGAGATTCTGCTTGTTAGGATCTTGTTGAATATTTTTGTACCTATATTCATTAGTGATATTGGTCTATAATTTTATTTTCTTGTTGGGTCTTTTCCTGGTTTTGGGATCAGGGTTATGTTTGCTTCATAGAACATGTAGGGTAGTCTTCCTTCTTTTTCTACCTTTTGGAACAGGTTGAGTAATATAGGTACTAATTCCTCTTTAAAGGTTTGGTAGAATTCTGAGGTGAAGCCATCTAGTCCCAGGCTTTTCTTTTTGGGGAGGTTTTGTATGTTTGACGCTATTTCAGAACTTGATATGGGCCTGTTCAACATTTCCACTTGATTCTGGCTAAGTCTTGGAAGGTGATTTGCTTCCAAGTATTGGTCAATTTCTTTCAGATTTTCATAAATCTTAGAGTACAGTTTCTTGTAATATTTATTAATGATTTTTTGAGTTTGTGAGAAGTCTGTTGTTATTTCGTCTTTGTCATTTCTGATTGATGAGATTAGAGATTTTACTCTTTTTTTCCTGGTTAGGTTAGCCAAAGGTTTATCTATTTTATTGACCTTATCATAAAACTAACTTTTTGATTTATTGATCTGTTGTATAATTCTTCTGTTTTCAATTCACTTAATTCTGCTCTAATTTTAGTTATTTCTTTTCTTCTACTGGGTTTGGGGTTGGAATGTTCTTCCTTTTCCAGTTGCTTGAGATGTCCGAGTAAGTTGTTAACTTCCTCTCTTTCCATTCTCTTGAGGAAGGCTTGCAGTGCTATAAATTTCCCTCTTAGGACTGCCTTTGCGGTATCCCAGAGTTTCTGATAATTCGTGTCTTCATTGTCATTTTGTTCTAAAAATTTGGTGATTTTCTTCTTTATCTCATCTCTGACCCAGCTATCATTCAGCATAAGGTTATTTAACTTCCATGTGTTTGTATGAGTATGCAGATTCCTGTTGTTACTGAATTCAACTTTTATTCCATGGTGATCCGAGAAGATGCAAGGAATTTCTATTCCTTTAAATTTACTGAGGTTAGACTTGTGACCTAAGATGTGATCTATTTTGAAGTATGTTCCGTGGGCTGATGAGAAGTATGTGTATTCAGTTTTGCCGGGATGAAATGTTCTGTAGATGTCTGCTAAATCCAAATGTTGGATGGTTAGGTTTAAACCTAAAATTCCTTTACTCAGCTTCTTATTGGAGTATCGATCCAACACTGCCAAAAGAGTGTTGAAATCTCCAACTATTATGGAGCTGGAGGAAATCAAGTTGCTCATGTCTGTTATAATTTCTCTTATAAATTGAGGTGCATTCTGGTTGGGTGCATAGATATTAAAATTGAAATCTCATCACATTGAGTATTACCCTTAACAAATATGAAGTGACCATTCTTATCCTTCCTTACTTTTGTTGGTTTAAAGCCTATTGTATCTGCAAATAAAATTGCAACACCTGCTTTTTTCTGATTACCATTTGCCTGAAATATGGATGACCATCCTTTCACCTGAGTCTACATTTGTCTTTTAAGGTAAGATGAGATTCTTGTATGCAGCAAATATCTGGCCTTAGTTTTTGTATACAGTCAGCTAACCTGTGCATCTTTAGAGGACAGTTGAAGCCATTCACATTAATGGAGAGTATTGATCATTTTGGTAAAATTTTGGGTATCGAATTTTTTGAAAATCCAGTGACCATTTTTAATCCTTTCACCACTGTGGAAGTTGGAGTTTTTTCAAAATTTCTGAGTGAGTTTACTTTTGTGGTAGAGGATTGGGCTGTTCATTACGGAGGATAGGTCTGAGAATAACCTGACGAGCTGGTGGTTATGGCAAATTTCTTCAACATGTGAATGTCATTTAAGTATTGAATTTCTCCATCATAAATGAAACTCAGTTTAGCTGGAAACAGGGTCTGGGTTTGAAAGTTATTTTCTTTTAGGAGATTAAAAGTCGATGACCACCCTCTTCTGCTTGAAAAACTTCAGCAGAGAGATCTGCAGTCATTCTAATATTCTTCCCTTTGTAGGTAATGGATTTCTTTCATTCTTTCAGAAATTTCTTCATTCCGAAATTCTTCAGAATTTTCTCCTTCATATTAACTTTAGTGAAGTTAATTATGATATGCCTGGGGGATGTCTTATTCGGATTGAGTCATGCTGGGGTTCTGAAACTGTCTGCTATCTGAATTTCAGAATCTCTTGGCATATCTGGAAAATTCTCTTTCATAATTTCATGGAGAAGGGCCTGTTTGCCTTGTGAGGGCACTTAATCACTTTCAGGGATTCCAGTGAGGCGTATATTAGCCTTCTTCGAATTATCCCAGAGCTCTCTGAGAGAATGATCCATTTTTGCTCTCCATTTCTCTTCCTCTTTGAGAGTTTGGGAGCATTTAAAGGCTTTGTCCTCAATGTCAGAAATCCTTTCTTCTGCTTGGTCCACTCTGTTTCTGAGGGATTCTACTGTATTTTTCAGATCTTTGAGGGCTGCAAGTTCTTGCTTCAGTTTGTCAAAATCTTTGGTCATTTTGTCATTAAATTTGTTAAATTATTGAGATAAGTTTTGAATTTCTCCTTGAATTTCTAATTCCAACTTTTGAATTGCTGCTCGAATTTCTAATTGTAAATTTTCATCCATTTTATTAATCTTGTTTGCAATCCAAATTCTGAATTCAATTTCGGACATCTTGGCCAGCTTTTTATGAATGGGATCTTCATTTACATATGCCATATCTTTTCTTGGGGGAGTTGATCTATTCTGGTTATTCATGTTACCAGAGTTTTTCTGCTGATTCTGCCCCATGATTGTTTGACAGTGTTGGATTTTTCCTCTGGAGCTTTGTTGAGGACCCTTACAGTGCTATGGCCTGAGAAACTGGGGACCTTTTTGGTGTGGGGCTAAGTGGTTCTGTCTTGTTTTCAGCTGATCTCTGTTTGACCCTACTGAAACAGTTACTCTGGGTTGAAGTCTCAGCTGTGGAGAAATACCAGCAATTAAGTTACCCTGCCCCCCACAGGCAACAATTGGAAAAGGAAAATCAAACCTTCCTACAACCACACACCCAGGGCATCACCTAAATTGTCCACGGGCGATTGACTCAGTTCAAAAGTTCCAAATCAATTGTCTCAGTCAGCACCTGTCTCAGGTGGGAGAGTTTAGAACGTCTCTGGCAACTGGATCGCAGGGGTCTGGTGACTACTCAGATATGGCTTGCTCCAGTGCTTTGTGGATTCAAGAGGACCCACCCAGCAAATAGATCAGTCTGGGAAGGTTGATTCCTCCTTCCCCAAGTTGTATCTCTGTCATACCCAGTCACTGATAGTCCTGCAGGGCTTTGACCTAGTTGCCTGTAGTGAACAGATACTCCAGGGGTTTGCATCTGCCTGAATCACAAGGAAATCTATTTCTGCTCAGCCAGGCCACTGCACTCAGCCTCTTTCTAGAAGGGGGAGGTGAGGCCTGACAACTTCGTGTGCTTGATGGAGGCTTGGGGGGTGTTCACTCAGTTCCAGCCCCGCCCCCTGATTGATGTTACTGACAGCACAGAAGAGAACAACTTTGTGGGAATTTGTTTCTGTCCCTTCTAAATTCCCCCGCAGAAGAGGAACTGTTTTGAATTCCCAGAGCCTGCGCCTCAGGCCCTTTCTTTGCTCCTGCAGATTTGTATTTGGTTACCTGTCAGTTCTATCCTCCTGTCTTCCTTTGTCTATAGGCTGCTGATCCCCTGAGGGCCAGGTGCATCTTAGGCTCATTAAAGCAGTCCTCTGGGTCAGCCCCGCCCTGGGGACTTCCTGGCTCTGCACGTGCGTTTCTAGTCCCCATGCTCCACACAGGCCAGTACCGCCTCAGGCAAACACTTTA
The DNA here is from genome assembly GCF_027406575.1 of Nycticebus coucang. Taxonomy (NCBI): domain Eukaryota; kingdom Metazoa; phylum Chordata; class Mammalia; order Primates; family Lorisidae; genus Nycticebus; species Nycticebus coucang. Next base: position 47,499,870 of record NC_069782.1, read on the forward strand.
CTCACGGGGCCTGCGTTTCCATCCCAGATCTGTTCCGTGGTGTTTGCCACCTGAGTAGATGCCTGGCCTCCTCTGGTTTCCCAGGGAGACAGGGGGTGTGGCTTCAGAATATCTGGGAGTGAACCCTATTGTTGTCAAAAGACAGCTGTTGCTCTGCACCTCAGGGCACTGCTGTTCTGATGTGGTTTTCTCTCAGTCAACTGCCCTCTCCTCACTCCCGTTCCCCAGAGTCAGCACTGACTAGCTGCAGTTTAGGCCCTGTCCACACCCCTCGAGAAATCACCCAAGGATCTGGACTCCTGGGGGATAGGCCTCCAGACCTCTGAGTAAGAGTGGAGGGGAGTGCTGAGCTCAGAGTTGCAGGTGGAGAATATGTACAGTTTTATACAGTTTTATGCCTGGCAGGAAAACACTGTTGCACCCTAGTAGGTGAGGTAGGTCCAGTTTTTAGAGGATCTCTCCCGTGTAGTATAGTGGGAGGACTTTTGAACTCTGTTCATTCGTTTTTGGGGCACTCTGAGCTGTTCTCATGGGGAAGCATACTCCCGTCCACTTGGTGATGGATTTTGTACCTTTTGTTTGTATCCTTGGGGTCGCAGCTCACCTCAGTGGGGTTGATGTGCATTCTTCAACCTTCTCTTTTGGTGCAGCTCAAATCCACCAGGTTACTTGCTAAATTTCTGTCCTTTAACTCTACTTCTGGATGGGAGCCTCTGTGGAAAGCTGGCTTCAGTCAGCCATCTAGTCTCCGTGCCCCTCCCCCCACCCAGGGAGAGCAGTATTTCTGAAATGAAAGTGAGAGTCTAGGCACACATGGATGTCTTCAAGGCCTCAGAACAATTTGGCTTAGCTTCAGGGATATATAAGTTCACTCAATATTGAAAACCATATGTTCTCTGTCATATTAAAATAAGGAAAGACAGAAATCATGTTTATTTAGGATATACAGAGGAACATGACACAATTCAACTGCAATACATAATGAAAACATTAGCTAACAAAGAATAAATGGGAATTTTCCTTGATGTGATAAAAGCCCCTACACAAATCTATAGAAAATAAATGATGAAAATTTGGAGCCATTCTCCTAAGATTGAGAATGAGATAAAGATTCCTGTGAGAACCATTTCTTGTTTTCATTATTCTAGAAGGCCTTGTCATCTCATTAAGGCATAGAAAGAAAATAAAAGGTTTAAAAATTGAAAAAAAAAGAAAACTGCAATTTATTATTGCCTTGAAGTTTTTATACATTGAAATAAATCCAACAAAATATATTCAAACATCCTCAAGAAAAGGAAACATTTGTCAAGAGATAATTACACATATGGGGAGATAAGCCATGCTAATGGATCAGAAGACTCAAGGTTGTGAAGAGATTGGTTTTCCCTAGTTTTTTCTATATGTATAAGGCAATCTTAATTAACATCCTTGCAAGTTATATTTTGAACATGATAGAAATACTTTAAAATTTATATAGAAACAAAAAAGGCCAATCATAGGCAAGACAGTTTTAAGAAAAAACAGGATGAAAGACTCATTCTACCTACAAAATAGCAAAGCTTATTATAGAAGATAAACAATCCAATATACAAAATACAACATCTAGAAATATATTCCTATGTGGATATTTGATTTATAACGAGGCTGGCATTGTGGAATCGTGGATATATATATATATATATATACATATATATATACATAAAAATGTAAATGTGAAAGGAAAAATGCAAAGCTTTTGAAATATTTTAGGATATTTATCTCACTTTAGGGAAATATTTCTTAAATAAAATATTTCAAGTACTAACTATGGAGAAAAAAAATTTTAATTCTAACTATATTAAAACTAAGAACTTCTATTTATAAAAAAAAAAAAATTATGCCAGTGAAAAACATAGGCATTAGAGTAGCAGAATAAATTCACAAAACTTAAGATAAAGATAATTGGGCAGCGCCTGTGGCTCAGTGAGTAGGGCGTTGGCCCCATATGCAGAGGGTGGCGGGTTCAAACCCAGCCCCGGCCAAACTGCAACAAAAAAATAGCCGGGTGTTGTGGCGGGCGCCTGTAGTCCCAGCTACTCGGGAGGCTGAGGCAAGAGAATCGCGTAAGCCCAAGAGCTAGAGGTTGCTGTGAGCCGTGTGACGCCACCGCGCTCTACCAAGGGCGGTACAGTGAGACTCTGTCTCTACAAAAAAAAAAAAAAAAAAAGATAAAGATAATTATGTCCACAACATGTAAGTTTGAAAAGAAAAAAGAAACAGTCAAATGGAAAAATGGCTGAGAAATTTGGTCACATTCTTCCCCTCCAAATCATCCAAATCCCCAGTAATTAATATGTGGGTAAATGCAAATTAAAGTTAACATGATACCAGTACATACAGTTACCATGCTTAAATTAATTCAGAATTTAAAAATTGATTACCTCATGTAATTTTGAGAGTGAGTAGCAATAGGAGTTCTCATAAACTACAGGTGTGACTGAAACTTGTGGTAAATATACTTATATTGATGATACATGTGGTGTATATTCCAACAGAAATGCAAACTCAAGCGTACCAAAAGATTTGTTCAAAAATGTATATAGCAGCAGTATTACGAATAGCTCCAAAATAGCAAATATCAAAATGGTCTATAATAGGAGACTGGATAAATACCTTGGGAACTATTCATAGCAAAGAATTTCATATATGAACGGAAGCGAACAAACTATGATTACATGCAAGAAATGGATGAATCCCACAAATATAACATTAAGTAAATGAAGTGAGACATCAATACCTCTTAGTTCTAGTATATCATTGATTTATGGGGATAGTAGAGAAAGGGAAGAAGGGAGGGGGTGGAGGATCACAGGGTATGGTACACCTTTTGGGGGTGGAACACTATTATGGGAGGGTCTTTATCTGAGTCAAACAATCATTGTAACCTGGTTCTTTGTACACTCAATGAATCCCCAACAATAAAAAAAAAGAAAGAAAAAAAAAAGATACTGAACAGGCAAAACTAAACCATCGCATTATTCTTATAAACATCAGAACAGTGGCAATTCTTAGGGAGAGGAAGGAGATGGTTATTATGAAAACTAGGAACCTCCACATTCATACATTCCTGGCAGCATCCTTTATCTGTGGTTGATTACATCCTTCACTTTGTAATTATTCATTAAGCTCTAACTCCAACTTTGTGGTTAATTCACTTCTATCTATGGGTGGTGTACTTCACCATAAAAAGTAGCTTTTGTTGAACTGTTTACTTGCAAATGAAAAAACAATAATGTCATCCCAAGGGTAGGTCTCTATCTTAGTGTGCTGAAGGTTTTTGTACATTGAGAACTGTGACTGGAATGTAAAAACCAGTCACCTCTAGAGAAACAGATTTCCATTGTTATAACAGGGGTTCCTCAAAATATATATCACCCACATAAGCTATTATTATCTTTAACAAGTCTATAATGTTACCTCACTAAGGTGAGGCGATTTCTTTATTGTTTCAGTTGGATTAGCTTTCATTTTACTTTCTTACCACTTATATGATGGGCAACATATAAATGTCACACAGCTTTACATTTGACAAAATTGTAAATGTCACTCAAACTTCTTTCAAATAGAATGATCTTAGGAGAGGTCATTTCAGAAACATGAATTATTGGGAGGAAGCATCAACTGGTGTGAGTCTGTGGAGGCACATGGTTACTTTCCATACTTTCATCCCAAGGAGCTATGGTGAATGGAATATATTTCTGTAGTCCACTCAGGTGAAACACTAGAAGTTAGGTGTAAGCCAAATGTTTTATTCCCTCTCCCCCTTTTTTTTAGAGCCAGAGTCTTACTTTGTCACCCTAGGTAGACTGCTGTGGAGTCACAGCTCACAGCAACCTCCAGCTCTTGGGCTGAGGCGATTCTCTTGCCTCAGTCTCCCAAGGAGCTGGGACTACAGGTGCCCACCACAAGGCCTGGCTATTTTTTTTGTTGTTGTTGCTGAAGTTTGGCCCGGGCGGGGTTTGAACCTGCTACCCTTGGTATATGGGGCCGGCACCCTACTCACTGAGCCACAGATGCAACCCAAAGCCAAATGCTTTTGATTTTGCGACACCCATAGTGTATATGGGCAAGTGCCCCCCACCCATGTTATTGTTGTAGGAAGACGATGAGTTAGAAGAGTGTGTCCATGTTTTAAGAAAATATTCTGACACCCTGTCACTCAATATGGCTTAGTGACAGACATTAGTCTACCTACAGAAAGAGTCAATACCATGTAAATTATGAGAATTGTGAAGATTGTGATGGCAGCACATCCCTAATGAAGGGATATGGAGTGGTGTTTAACAGAAGGAGCTGTAAATTTGAGTTCACTGCATTCTAGCTGTGTAACCTTGGAGAAGTTATTCTCTCTGTTCCTCTATTTTCCAATCAATAAAATGATAATAATAATGATGGTGCTATTGAAATTGCAACTGAATTTCAGCCTAGGTCTAGTTACTTACTGGAGTAACTCTACTTATCTCTACTCTTTTGTCTTCCAGAAATTTTGTCATTCCTGGGAAACAACTCAGACAGGTCATCAAGCCCTACTGGCCTGAGAATCTAAAACATGAGAGGGAGAGGAATTTGTAACACAAGTATGGGTCTCTGAAATTTGTTCATATGTCCAGTTACAATGGAACCTATATCAGAGGATGTTTTGAATATAAAATGAGTTCATATATGAAAATAACTTAGGCAGAAGACGGCATACAGAGAGACATCAATATATCTTAGCTGTTGATCAACCTGAGTGGTTTTCATATTAGACTCCCAATATGTCGTATTTTAAAAAGACTCCCTTAATCCTCATTGTTTGATACTCCACTAATGTGATACTGATAAAACGAAAAAGACTATTGTGCAAGGAAAGAGATAAAGGCTATGAGTAAGGGGGAAAAAAAACAAGAAAAGAAAGCAAATTCTCACAAAGAATGGAATCTAAGCATGGTTTTCAAACACAAGTGGGCAAAAGTGATCTGGAGACTTGTAAAATATCCAGATCCCCTGGCCCCACTTGTAGCACTCCATCTTGTCCTCCCCATGATTCCGATGTGCATAGTCACTAGACTAATCTTAGAAAAATAGTGCAGGGTTACTTAGACCAGTCTTCCTAACATAATAGTGACAAAAATGAGGATTAGAGAAAAAAAAAGAATGAAAGAAAGAAGGAAATGGCTACTCACTGCATTCCACAGCAAATTAATGAAGATGCTGGGAATAAAATCCATATCACTCAACGCAGGGGCAACATTTTGCTGTATAATACATGCCTGCTCTTCTAAAGAAAGAGACAAAATGGACAGTGACAGAGTGCTGCTGGGCTTTGAGGAAACCTTCAAACCTTATCCCTTCAGGGATCTTAATTATAATAAATATAGGAAAATGATATGGAGATTAATTATTCATCTAGTTTGCTTATAAACAGAATTAAAGAATGCTTCTTGAATGTCTTCTGAAATCTACAAGCTAGTAAATCCCTTTTCATCAACCTGTCCTATCTTCTTGGTCACAGAGGAAATTCATGGGCAGGAGGCTTTGGCCCTGAGTGTATGACATAGTGCTATGAAGCACAGAGAGAAAGGTACCTACTCACTCATCCATACAGCACAGTGGATAAGCACAGGGGAACCTTCTGGTCATCAGTTACAACCTTGCACTTGCTGGGATGTCTGCAGTCATGATGCAGACCCAACTTGGCAACCTAACTAAGCGGTGCAACTACTGATCATCGCCGTTCCTTACTACAGTCAGCACATGGGTGCAGTCTGTATTACTTTGTCAAAATTGTTTATAAAAAATGTACAGACTGATGGTTTGCCCCAGGTTTCTTTTATGTTATCTTGGTTTCCTTCACAGTCTGGTTTTGTTGTGTAACAGAGAGGTGCACAAAAAATTCTCTGAGGCTGAGAATATGGCTTTCCAGAGTCCAAGGTTTCACACACACAGTGGTTTGTGATCTAGGAATGAAGCTTATTTTGTGTGACCAAAAGCACACTTCTTTTTTATATATATTTCTCAGGTTTTTGTTTTATTTATTTTATTTTTTTGTGTTTCTATTAAATCATAACTGTGTACATTGATGCATTTATGGGGTTCAGTGTACTGATTTGATATACAATGTGAAATGCTTACATTGCACTGATTAACACATTCATCACAATTATACTCTTTTCTTAGTAGTTTTGAAATGTACTATTGCATCATGCACATTAGGTTTGGAAGCTCGTCCTGGATGTTTCAAATTCTCACGACACTTGTCGGTGCTGGCTCCCCGTCCTGTGTCCTGTGCTGTGTCCCCTCTGCACATCAGAGCATGACATGAGGATGTTTTCTTGTCAGTCCTCTGATTAATCCCAATAGGTACAGCCTATGCACCATGTCACCACCGAGATAAGCAGCTGCCCAGCCGTAGACCAGGAGAGGACACAGAGAAAGGGAGATACTTTTCTACTCACTTTTCTAAAGTCAGAGCTTCTGTTTTATGGACCATGTTGGAAGAATATGGAAGAAAAGAAAGGTGAGTTGGAATTTCCGTTTCTGAGGCTACACCAGAAAGCAGCTGGTCTGTCAGACAAAGAAAGACATCACCCAGATAAATACCCACCTTTTTGATTTACTTTTTGGATAATAACAACTGCTCTCTCATTTATCTTTCCAAGAACTATATGAGCAGTTACTTAAACTTTTGTTCTCTGACGTCTTTGAGATAGGCTAAAAGGGAGAGTCTAATTATACTAAATCCATCATACATTGCACCCCTGATTGATAATTCTCTTCCTAAACACCCAATACAAATTATACTTGGTAATATTGTCCAAAGTTTTTTACCTCACAGAAGGTTATGCCATCAACTCTCATATCACAATGTAAAACTAGCTAAATGATACAGCCTCGTAAGCGCTAAAAATGCACTAAACGTGGGCATTAAGTCTCTCTCTTTCCTAATAGAAGGATTAAAATAAGTTTAGTTCTTGTTTTCATTGGAAAATACTACCTTCAACAATCTTGTACTCATGATATGAAGTGGAAAAATATTAACGTTTTGACATATTCTGATCTTTTATAATAAATAAAATAACATATTACTGTTAAATCTGGATATACTTCCATAGTCCTGTTCCATTACTTCCATCCCCAGAGAAAACTAGGGTCAAGAATTTAGTATATGGATAAAGGTCTAATAACTAGAATCCACAGAGAACTCAAACATATTAGCAAGAAAAGAACATGTGATCCCATCTCAGGGTGGGAAAGGGACTTGAAGAGAAACGTCTCTAAAGAAAAACTTCTCTAAAGAAGACAGACGCACAATCTACAAACACATGAAAAAAAGTTCATCATCCTTAATCATCAGAGAAATGCAAATCAAAACTACTTTGAGATATCACCTAACCCCAGTAAGAGTAGCCCACATAACAAAATCCCAAAACCAGAGATGTTGGCGTGGATGCAGAGAAAAGGACACACTTCAACACTGCTGGTGGGAATGCACACCAATACGTTCCTTCTGGAAGGATGTTTGGAGAATACTTAGAGACCTAAAAGTAGACCTGCCATTCGATCCTATAATTCCTTTACTAGGTTTATACCCAGAAGACCAAAAGTCACAATATAACAAAGACATCTGTACCAGAATGTTTATTGCAGCCCAATTCATAATTGGTAAGTCATGGAAGAAGCCCAAGTGTCCATCGACCCACGAATGGACTAGCAAATTGTGGTACATGTATACCATGGAATATTATGCAGCCTTAAAGAAAGATGAAGACTTTACCTCTTTCATGTTTACATGGATGGAGCTGGAACATATTCTTCTTAGCAAAGTATCTCAGGAGTGGAAGAAAAAGTATCCAATGTACTCAGCTCTACTATGAAGCTAAATTATAGCTTTCACATGAAGGCTATAACACAACTATAGCACAAGACTATGGGGAAAGGGCCAAGGAAGGGGAAGGAAGGGGGGAGGTTAGGGTGGAGAGAGGTAATGGGTGGGGCCACATCTACGGTGCATCTTAGAATGGGTACAGGCGAAACTTACTAAATGCAGAATACAAATGCCTACATACAATAACTAAGAAAATGCCATGAAGGCTACGTTGAACAGTTTGATGAGAATATTTCAGATTGTATATGAAACCTGCACATTGTACCCCTTGATTGCACTAATGTACACAGCTATGATTTAACAATAAAAATAAATTAATTAAAAAAAATAAATAAAAGAATTTAGTGTATGTTCTTCCATTCTGTATTTTAATATCTTTGTATCCATCAAATAACATGATGTATCAATTTATTTTGTTCTTTAATTTACACAATAGGTATAATGTTCACATTTTGCAGATATCTTTGCCTTTTTTATCATGTCACATTAAGTTTTTGATGTCTATGTACATAGATATACTTCATTTTCATTGCTTATTCATTTCTCAAGAGAAATTAATTTTTAAAATAAATCATTTTAATTAATTAATTAATTTCTGTATTTTCAGACAGTCTCTCGCTTTGTCACCTTGGGTAGTATCCCCTGGGATCATCATAGCTCACAGTAACTTCAAACTCTTGGGCGCAAATGATCTCTTGTCTTAGCCTCCAAAATAGTTGGGAGTACAGGTGCCCACCACAACAATCAGCTAATTTTTCTATTTTTAGTAGAGACAGAGTCTCAGTCCTGCTTAGGCTGGTCTTGAACTCCTGAGCTTAAGCAGTCCATCACCTTGGCCTCCAAAGTGCTAGAATTAAAAAATCCAAAATAAATCCTCTTTAAAATACTAAGATATTTGCATATCAAATTCTTCCTTACTCTGTTTCTATTATTCTTAGTCTCCAAAAGTGTCAGTTACTCTTTACCACTTTTGTTAATGTCAGTGGTAGTATTGTTATATTTTATTATAAGTTTCATACCTGCTATCTTACGTTCTCTCTCTCTCCTCCTCTTTCTTTTGTTCACTTTTGCCTATGGTCAAGATAGCCAGTTATCACTCATGCTATAATCTCTTTTACATAGAATAGAGCTGCTTTTACTAAGAAATCTGGGATGTGGGGCCTATGGTCAACAATGAAATATAAGTAGAAATCATTCTACTTCATCTGGATACACATGATATTAAAATTGGAAAAAATAGATTATTATAAAGGGAAATTATAAACATACTTCACTTATAAGTGAGGATGCTATATTTTAAGCAACATTAACAAGTTGAATTAAAAATTAATGTTCAAGTAATGTACTTTGGTCAAAATTAAATCCAATTTATGTGCGAATTAGTCACTATTTTCTTTTCCTTTCCCTCACCCCTCCCTCCTTCTCTCTCTGTCTGCTCTCCCCTTACCCCATGTCCTACCGTGTCAATAATTGTCATTAATTGTCCTCATATCAAAGTTGAATACCTAGGATTCATGCTATGAATGATTTTGAAGTATTTCTTCTTTTTCTATTGTCTATAAGATTTGGCATGATCTGTTTTTTGAAAGTAGCTTTTATTTTTATTTATAAATATCAGTTGTCTGTTTTTTGAGACTTTGGGAAAAAAAATAATAAGAAGTTAACTGATGATTCCATACTGAAACCTCAGAGTCAAAGCATTCTATGATAGACGTATTCTTATCTGATGATGTGAATGTTACATTTTTGCATTATTATTATTATTTCTCAATATTTTATTGCAGCAATCATCTTATTTCTTTTCTGAATGTATTTATCTTTATTAATTCTTTACAAAGTTTTTGTTTCTAGTCCTTATCTTAAACATTGTTATTGTTATTAAATTTTAAGCCTTTTTAATTTTGTGAAGGCAAAAAGTGGAAACCAAATAAACACATGCATATGTATAGAGAAAATAAAAAAGGAAGAAAAAAAAGAAATGTAATTAGAAATTACAGACATAATTTCTAGAACAAAAAGTTAGGTAGAGAGGTATTTTTGCTTTTGTTGTCATTTTTAACCTTCATTACACTCAGAACTAGAGCATTGGCAGAGTCTTAACTCCTAAATTACTATGTGTAGAGATTTGTGCTCTGGATGAAGTGCCCATCTTCAACTGTGAGAAATAATCTTTGACCATAGTAAAGTACAGAAGTGGGGAGTACTGGCTAGTACCATTTTATTTATTATTATTTTTTTTTTGTAGAGACAGAGTCTCACTGTACCGCCCTCGGGTAGAGTGCCGTGGCATCACACGGCTCACAGCAACCTCTAACTCTTGGGCCTACGCGATTCTCCTGCCTCAGCCTCCCGAGCAGCTGGGACTACAGGCACCCGCCACAACGCCCGGCTATTTTTTTTGTTGTTGCAGTTTGGCCGGGGCTGGGCTTGAACCTGCCACCCTCGGCATATGGGCCGGCGCCCTACTCACTGAGCCACAGGCGCCGCCTGGCTAGTACCATTTTAACCAGTGTATTCATCTATATACAACACCCAAGGGGAATTAGGTTTCACCTTATCACTGCTACTTAGTTCAACCATCTTAACAGATCACAGATGTGCTCACAATATCTTCTTCTTGAAACTATAGACTATTATAGTCTACCTTATTTGATGGCCATTACTAGATTTGCTTAAGAAAAAGTAGGTATCTCTTCCACATGCATGCACTTTCCAAAGCAATATTTTGTTGAAAATGCCCCTACTCTCTCTAATACTAGACTTTGAGCTCTTTAAGTGCTAGCAAGTGTGGTTTGCTCAATATATATTTACATAAAAATAAGTAAACATATAGCCCTTAAGACAGTCAGTTTAGCACTCTATCATATATTTTTAAACAGATTTTTATTAAAATTGGACAGCATTGCCAAAAATCAATGCAAGGACATTTTGATAGACACTAATTAGGATCAAAAGGGAACATATAGACTAATTATCAAGAATATTAATTAATTTATTAATTATTTTAAGGGTAAAACCAAACATACAGGTTTATTAGCCACTTGAGATCCAGACACACACTTCGAGAGACAAGGAGGAAAATGCTATTCCACTGGTATTTAAAAGTGTCAAACTTCAGTGCTATCTAAAGGGAATATAGCTGGAAAGAAGAAAGAATGTATTTTTAATCCTTTATTTATTTATTTATTCATTTATTTTTGCAATTTTTGGCCAGGGCTGGGTTTGAACCTGCCACCTCTGGCATATGGGGCCGGTGCCCTAGTCCTTTGATCCACAGGTGCCACCTTAATCCTTTATTCTTTATGTCTGTATATAACTTAGAAATATGTCTAAATATTAGAATTTATTGTTAATTATCATAAATAATAAATGGTACATTTAAAATCTATTGAATACATCCTCCAGTATTTGGAGATTTTGCCATGAAATACTGGAGGATGTATTCAATAGATTTTAAATGTGCCATTTATTATTTATGATAATGAACAATAAATTCTGATATTTAGACATATTTCTAAGTTATATACAGACATAAAAAATAAAGGAGTCCCAGCTGCTCGGGAGGCTGAGGCAGGAGAATCTCGGAAGCCCAAGAGCTAGAGGTTGCTGTGAGTCCTGTGACATCATGGCACTCTACCAAAGGTGGTAAAGTGAGACTCTGTCTCTACAAAAAAAAAAAAAAAAAAAAAATCTACTTTGTTCAGATTTACTCTGGGACAAGTCCTAAGACCCAGTTTAGCAGTGGACATTTGTTGCTATAGTTACCTTGGGTAAACCTCAGCTAGGCTTGTTAAACTCTATCAGAGCTTTAAGATGCAAAATGAGTGACATATATTCTAATTATGAAAATGTTATTTCTTTTAAAAGATCGCTTTTCATAGGATACACACTGATTAGTATTTTAGTTTTTAGGAACATCTTTAGAATGAGTACTGGCCTTTTAACTGCATCAGTTGAAAAGTCAAATTCTATTTTTTTCATTTTCCCTAGTTATCCCAAATCCTCTTTTCTCATTTTATGTTCAATGTGCAGGACTTTTAACTGGCACCAAGTAGTCTTCCTATAAAACCCAATTTTTTCAAAGTAATCTTCCAGTTTTCCACTTTCCAATTAACCCCACGGAACACATTTAATGAAAGTCATCTGAACAGAATCAATACAATTTGAATCATTCACAATGAAAATCCCATATAGACATACATGAAAATAATGGCATGATTGAATTTCAGCAGAAGTAACTATTTATTTTATCTATTTATAATCAAAATATTGTTTCATTTGAAGATGTGTGTTACAGTTCCATTTTTGAGTTTTGAGACAAGGATTTTTTAACTACTTGAATTTTTACAGTAAAAATAATATAGGGTATAGTCACTTTTTATGAAAACTTACCTCACATTTGTTTTTCTCAGTATTAAGGCTGTTTAGTTGGAAAGATGTTTTTTCTGCCAAGAGGTAGATATTCTGCCATATGGGTATTTATGGTCTATTTAAATGTATGTACACATGAAAATTGGTATGTTGTCACTATAAAACTATTAAAAGTTATCACCATTAAAAAAAAAAAATGAGTGACATAGACGGAAACATCAGCAGGAGACTCTCAATGTGTTCCCTCTCCCTCAGCCTTTGGAGTAACAGTTCTTGCCTTATCCTGGTCAAAGTCTGCAGCTCTTCCTTCCGTGAATTCCACTTTCTGTGATGTTAACCAGGGCAGGGCTCTGTAAATTGCATCTGAAACACTGTGAAGGACTTCTTACAATGTTTCGGTTTGAACTTCGGATTATTTTTTTAGGGGAGTTTGAATAGCATGACTAACATTGGCAAAACTCTTCTAAAATATAAGACAAACAAGCCTGGAAGCCAGTCTCACATCTCCAGTGCCAATAAAGCCATGATAAGAACGCTGTGTGCCTCTGTAAGTTTAGAATTTTTAAAGATTTTTCACATTAGTGTCTTATTTAATCCCCACAAGAACTGTGTGAAGTGAATAGAAAAGGAAATATTACTCCCATCTTCAAAGGAGGAAATTAGATTTGAGAGAAGAAAAGTCACCGGAGGGCCATTGAAGTTAAAAAAAATCATTAAAATAAAATAATTTTGCATATTTAGTTTAAAAGTACATTGTGAAACCTAGTTTGGAGAAAGTCCTTTATTTTAGTGTAATTATCTTTTCTATAAGAAGCCCCTTAAAAATAAGACTGGGTTTTCAATTCCCCTATCTCCTCAATAAGGGTTATTTCTACTGCTAACAGGTTTACTTATATAAGACCTAAGACCTGAAGTAACTTGCTGCTTAAACAATGTGTAACAGCATACAGTATTTTGACTCAAGGGTTAGATTAATAATGGTCCTTTTACTCTCCATGGGATGATGAATTTCCACACTAAAGAGACTGAGCAGGAGAGAACAGAATTCTTTTTCCTGCAGCCCATGGTATCTACTCAACCATAGAAAAGATAATATTAGCAATCATTCAACATTTACCCACCTTTATTATATTTATAAAATAGTAGGTATGTGTATGTGTATATGTACACATGCTTGTATTGTAGAAATTTAGAAATAGATTTGGCTATGTTGTTTAAAAATCTGAAAAATAATATTATATAACTATTATAGGTTAAAATGTTCCTGGTTCTTTTTATGGCTTAAAAATTGTCTCCATTTCTTTCTGCTCTATTATTATTGGAAAAAGGAAACAATGAGATTTTACCATTTCTAAAATAGACTTCTTATCTGTGAAGATCATTCTTAAATTATTCTTCAATTTTATTTTTCTTGTACTAAATGATTCTTTTAATTTTTACTTTTTGATAGGCCTTTGTTTTCCATGTTTAATCATCTCCTTTGCTCACCCCCTGCCAAACTCACTACTCATGTTAAATTGATGTTGATGTCTTCATTTGGGTTCCCAGTGGGTGCACAGAAATCTACAAAGTGTTTTTTGTAAATTTTCTTGGGATCTCGGCCAAGTACAGAAATTCCAAGATAAATTTAAATAGCATTCCATATGCTGTATTAGAGGTAAAAAGATGACGTCTGCAAAGTGTCGACTTCATCAGATAACATCTGTCCCTATGTGGATTTTTAGGTTAATAGAGGCTTGGGAATTTATACAGTTCAGTGATCATTCAGCAAAGTATTATATTCTTGTCAGATTGTTTATGTCCATTGCATCTATGACTTCTATGTCTACATGACAATATTTTGGGCACCTCCCTGTTGCACAAACATAAAGATTTTGAAGAAATAAATAAGTTCTACAATTCAGATTGTATCTATGCTTACTAATTTGTCTGTTTTGACTGTCAAACTAAAAAAAAAAAAAAAATTAAAGAACCAGACTGACAACTACCATATTATTTTGATACTAAAGCATGTCAAGCATCCTGATTTAAGCATTAGTCAACAGAGTTAACTTTTTTTTTTTAGACAGAGTCTCACTATGTTGCCCTTGGTAGAGTGCTGTGGCATCACAGCTCGCAGCAACGTCTAACTCTTGGGCTTACGCAATTCTCTTGCCTCAGCCTCCCAAGTAGCTGGGATTACAGGTGTCTGCTACAAGGCCAGGTAAAGAGTTAAGTTTTCTGGACAAAAGTCAACTTTCATTGTCCTCTGTTGGTTTCAAGCACCACATTGAAGGTGTCACATTTTAGCTTCTGAAATCTAGATCCCTTTTGCATTTTCATTCTGATATCATAAACTAAAGCTACCAGGCAACTAGTTGCCTTCAAAAAATTTCATAAGAATTAATACTTAACATTTTATCCACTGTAACTATTTTGGTGAGACCTGTTATAGAAGTATAATGACTCATCCTGTGGGTTCTGGTATAAGAAGTCTGCTTCCTCCAATCTAGGTCAGATAGCCATTTGAGTTTTTAGTTTCCCTGTCATATAAAAATGAACTTCTGAAATTGGGCCATTATACAGGTTAAGGGCAAATATTGTATATAAGATTATTTACCTACTCTGTGGCATATGGTAAGTACTGACAAAATGAATTCTATTTTAAAATACATCATATTTATTAATTGCTATTAATTCATAAAATGGCAACACAGCTTATTTAGGCAAAGCTAATTACTATAAATCATAGACCTCAATAACTTGGTGGCTGCAAATGACCAAAGTTTATTTTTCTTGTTAAAAAATGCAAAACTTACTTGTATATTTAATCAAATTAACTTTTTTCTTATAAATACAAAGTAGAAAATAAAGAAATATTAAAGAACAGTTATATTCCTTCTAATAAAGACATAACAAAATCTTATTTGACTGTTAGATGTGAAATATACTGCTATACATTTAAAAAGAACTACTTCAGAGAGAGTCACATAAAAAATGAAATAAAATTTCTAAGTCAAAATCTGAAATTTAATAAACTTATCTACCTTGAAGCTGATCTGTCACTGTTATGGTAACATGTTAAAACATTAAATTATATTTTCAAAGTTTAAGTAAGATCATGGAGAACTAGTGGAAATCATACCATAATTTGCATTCTTTCTTTACTTGTAATTTCCCCCTTGTACCAACATTAACTTATAAATTATTTCTAAATTGTTTTTATTCTACAAAAATGCCTACACAAAGGATGAAGGTAATTGAATCCTGAAATATCATTCTACTACTATCTCCTGTTTAATCATATGTATATATACATATATATGTATATATATTTATCTATACACACACATATATTTATATTTACATTTTACTTTCTCCATTTAGGAGATGAGTAAGATAGTTAATTATAGACATATTTCAGTAGTGAACTAAGAATGGGCAAGTGGCTTTGCCTAACTCTTTCAAAAGCCAACTTTAAAAAATGAAATCATATCATTATTTTTGGAAATTATGACATGTGAAATTATGACATGTGAAATATGCAAGAAACAAGTGTATGTTCATAATTTTGAAATGAGTTTAAACAGTGAGAAAATAATATAATGTATGGTGTTCTGGTGAACATTAAATGAGAAAAAAAATATTAAAATTCCAAATATAGCATAGAAAAAGAAGGAATACTTCCCAACACATTCTATGAAGCAAATATCACCCTGATCCCCAAACCAAGAAAGGATCCAACAAAAAAAGAAAATTAGAGACCAATATCATTAATTAATATTGATGCAAAAATATTCAATGAGATCTTAGCAAACAGAATTCAACAACACATCAAAAAAATTATACACCATGATCAAGTTGGTTTTATTCCAGGGTTACAGGGTTGGTTCAACATACACAAATCTATAAACATAATACATTATATCAATAAAATAAAAAACAAAGACCATATGATTCTCTCAATTGACACAGAAAAAGCCTTTGATAATATCCAGCATCCTTTCATGATCAGAACACTTAAGAAAACAGGCATAGAAGCAACATTTCTTAAACTGATAGGGGCCATCTAGAGCAAATCCACAGCCAATATCATATTGAATCAGGTGACAAATTGAAAACATTTCCACTTAGATCAGGAACGAGGCAAGTATGGCCACTATCTCCACTGCTATTCAGCCTACTAATGGAAGTCTTAGCCATCGCAATCAGGCAAGAGAAGGCGATCAAGGGTATCTAAATAGGGTCAGAGGAGATCAAACTCTCACTCTTAGCTGATGATATGATCCTATACCTGGAAAATTCCTAGGACTCAACTTCAAAACCCTTAGAAGTGATCAAGGAATACAGCAGCATCTCAGGATTCAAAGTCAATACTTATATGTCAGTAGCTTTTATATATGCCAAAATAGTCAAGCTGAAAATATAGTCAAGAACCTTATTCCTTTTACAGTAGAGCCAGTGAAGATGAAATATCTGGGAATTTACCTAACAAAGGACCTGAAAGATCTCTATAAAGAGAATTATGAAACTCTGAGAAAAGAAATAGCTGAAGATGTTAACAAATGGAAAAACATACCATCCTCATGGCTAGGAAGAATCAACATTGTTAAAATGTCAATACAACCCAAAGCAATCTACATATTTAATGCAATCCCTCTTAAAGGGAAAGAACTGGAAAGAATAGTACTTCGTTTTCTATGAAATCAGAAAAACCTCAAATAGCAAATATATTATTCAGAAATAAAAACAAAACAGGAGGTATCATGTTACCAGACTTCAGGGTATACTATCAATCTATAGTGATTAAACAGCATGGTACTCGCACAAAAACAGAGAGGTAGATGTATGGAACAGAATAGAGAACCAAGAGATGAACCCAGCTACTTATCATCATTTGATCTTTGACAAGCCTATCAAAAATATTAAGTGGGGAAAGACTCTTTATTTAACAAATGGTGCTGAGTGAACTGTCTGGCAACGTGTAGAAGACTGAAACTGGACCCCCACCTTTCACCATTAACAAAAGTTGATTCTCACTGGATAAAAGATTTAAGACATGAAACTATAAAAATACTGGAAGAGAGTGCAAGGAAAACACTTGAAGAAATCAGCCTGGGAGAACATTTTATAAGGAGGACCCCCCCGGGGCAATTGAAGCAACATCAAAAATACATTACTGGGATCTGATCAAACTAAAAAGATTTTGCACAGCCAAGAGCACAGGAAGTAAGGCAAACAGACAGCCTTCAGAATGGGAGAAGATGTTTGCAGGTTATGCTTCTGACAAAGGTCTGATAACTAGAATCTACAGAGAACTCAAACCAATCAATAAGAAAAGAATAAATAACCCCATTTCTACATGGGCAAGAGATTTGAACAGAAACTTCTATGATGAAGACAGGCGAGTAAAAATGCTCATCAATCATCAGAGAAATGCAAATCAAAACCACTTTGAGATATCATCTAACTCCACTAAGATTAGCCCACATCCTAAAATCCTAAAGCTACAGATGTTGGCATGGATGTGGAGAGAAGAGAATGCTTCTACACTGCTGGTGGGAATGTAAGTTAATATGATCTTTTTGGAAAGTTTGGAGAACACTCAAGGAACTAAAAGTAGACCTGCCATTTGATCCTGCAATTCCTCTACTAGGTATATACCCAGATGATCAAAAATTATTTTACAACAAGGACATTTGCACCAGAATGTTTGTTGTAGCCCAATTCATAACAGCCAAGACATGGAAACAGCCCAAGTGCCCATCGACAGATGAATGGATTAACAAATTGTGGTATATGTACATCATGGAATACTGTGCAGCCATAAAAAAGATGGAGACTTCACATCTTTTATGTTTACCTAGATAGAGCTGGAACATATTCTTTTGGTAAAAAAGAATCTCAAGAATGGGGAAAAAAGTATCCAGTGTACTCAATACTACTATGAAATCAATATATAATCACCTACACACTCATATGAATGGCAAAACATAACTATAGTCCAGAAAATAGAAGGGAAGAGGAGAGAGGGGGAGGGTAGGGGGGATATGGGAGGAGGAAGGGTATTTTGGGGGACCTCATCTAATGTGCATGATGCAATGGTACATTTCAAAACTATTAAGAAATGAGTATAATTGTGATGGATGTGTTACTTAGTTCAATGTAAGCATTTCACATTGTATCAAAGCAGTACCCTGAATCCCATAAATGCATCAATATACAAGTTATGGTTTAATAAAATATAATGATAACAAAATTACAAATTTAAGATTAAGCTCGTGGTAGACATTCACCAAATATAAATTTCTCATTCTTTATTTTAATTTCTTTCCTTCTCTCCCTTTCCCCCTCTGTTCTGGTCCCCTTTCTAAACTTCATCAACTCATGGCAATATACAAATGTCAAGAGATCCTTACCTTGAACATGTCTCTGGCCCCCTTTTAAACTGAGAATTAACAACAAAAAAAGTCCATATAAAGCCATAAGCTACTTCATTAATTTTGGACATTTTCAATATATTGCCTTGTTTTGTGCTTTCAAACATATTAACAGTAGAAATAAGCACAAATTGTGCTGAGAGAAAAGTAACTTTTGATACAAATATAGGTGCTAAACTTCATCACTGGAACCTTGATGTTGATGAAAGTGATGCCAGATAAGGAGTGCTTTGAGGAATTACTAGGTATTTTGGAAGTAGAAATATTGTTTTTCTTAGAAGAATAATCACAATTTTGTTGACTACTTGAAAGATTAAAAAAAGTTACAGTGTAAATCATTTCAAGTATTGCTAGTTTTTTTTATAAAATATAGATATTGTCCTCAAGTGCTTACAATTTTATGAAATGTTTTCATATTTTGCGCCGGCAATTAGTGCTGGCTAATCCTGAAAATTTTATTAGTGTAATAAAACTTTAAATCCTCAAATTAAAAGCAGATGTATTTTATAATCTTTATTATTCATTTTCAAATTCAAAATAAACAGTGCCCTAATTGTAATAAAACATAATATTAATGAGATAATAGAATAATACAGGATTGTGCTATCTTGAATATTAAAAACATTATACTCAAATTTTTATTCATAATATTAAATGATAGGTGGCTTTTCCTTTTGGAAGGAAGGTTATGTGTCTATACAATTCTTTCTCCACATTTCCTACTCTGGTCTCACAACTGTTCAGTTCTTTTTATTTTATGAGATGCTTCCATTTGCTTTAATTTCTCAAAAGCACACTGCTAATTTATTTTGACTTACTGAGGATTATGCACTTTTATTTCTGTATTAGAGTTCTTTCATCTATTCCTTCTCCATTTATTCATATTTATTTGTTACTTATTTTTTGTTTGTTTATTTATTTACTTGAAGCAGGGTCTTGTTTTGCCGCCCGGGCTAGAGTACAGTTGTGTCATTGCTACCTTAGACTCCTGGAGTCAAGAGACACTCAGTAGCTGAACTACAGAACATGATACCACATGTGGCTATTTTTTTTTTTTGTAAGAGATGGGGCCTCCCTATGTTGCCTAGGCTTGTCTTGAATTCCCGAGCTCAAGTGATCCTCCTACTTCAGGCTCCCAAAGTGCTAGGATTACAATGTTTATTTATATTTATTGATTACATATTTATACGCGTGGCAATGAGCTAATTGCTGAGAGTCCAATACGAGAGGTTTGATTTCAAACCTTAGGAACTCCAATTCAGTTGGGCACACAACACAGTATACTTTATTCTGTGTAAGAAGTGATAAGGCACCTTACAACTTTGACTCAAATGATACAAAGGCAAGTCATAGAAACAAAACATTTGTATCCCCGTAATGCTGAAATAAAATTTTAAAAAGAAAGAAAAAAGTGATAAAGGAAAATGTGAAATTATAGTAATGGAAACAGTGTGGTAATGACACAGACTGAAACAAGTGAAAGGAAAGAGGAGCTAAGACTTTCACCAACAGGTATCTCAGCACTTCATAAGCATTACAAAAGCCAGAGCATTACCCAGAGAGAAATAAAATTGCATTTCTACCTAATTGCACATAATAGGTTGACCTTCAGATAAATTAAAGATATAAATATGAAAGGAAATCTGTAATGTATTTAATACATGATAAAGTTTTTACTGATGTATGGTAGAAGGAGTTAAAAATTTCAAAAGTATAAGTCATAGGAAATATATTGATGGACACGCTTATATAAAAATAAAGAAATTCTATTTCACTAATCCCATCATTACCAAAATCAATAGAGGGATGACAAACTGTGAGAATTTTCAGTAGCTAAACCTGATACAGGTATATGTGCCTAGAATATACTGTTTCATTGACTCTTTCAAATCAACAAGAAGAAGATAGGACCTTAGGGTTATCACATATTCTAGCAGCATGGCATAACCACACACACAAATCCAGACAAGCCATTTATTCATATTTTATAAATTTTGTTAAGATATACCTAACATGTCATGAAATTCACCTACTTAAAGCATACGGTTCAATCATTTTTGATAAATCCCCAGAGTTGTGCAACCATCAGCACAATCTTTTAATATTTTAGAACATTTTTTTATCACTCTAATAAGAAACTCATAACCATTAGCAGTTGGCCCATGTATTCTACCAAACCCTAGGTAATCACAATTATATTATATGTCTGTATAGAGTTGTCGATTGCGAACATTTTGTAAGAATAGAGTTATACAATATGTGATGTTTATAACCAGCTTCCTTTAATTAGCATAATGTTTTAAACATTTATCCACAATGTAACATAACTTCATTCCTTTTTATTGCCAAACAATAGTCTATTTAGGGCTATTTCAGATGTTTTTTGTCTATTCATTAGGTGATGGATACTGACATTGTGTAGGGGGTTGAATTCTGTCTCCCCAAAATTCATACATACACAGAAACATAAAATTTGACCTTACTGGAAAATAGCGTCTTTGCAGATCTGATTAGTTAGGATGAGGGTGGGCTTATAATAGAGAGAGCCTCAAATCAAATGACTGGTGTTCTTATGAGAAAAGCAGAGGACATATAAATATATGCAAGGGAAGAAGCCCATGTGAAGAGGTGGGCAGACACTGGAATGATGCAGTTTCAAGACACTGAATGCCAAGAATTGCTCCTCTGCTTCAGACACTAGAAGAGGCAAAGGATTCTGCCCCAGAGCTTGCTCCCACGGACACCTTGATTTCAGACTTCTGCCCTCAAACACTGGGAAAGAATAGATTTCTGTTGTTTTAAGCCACCCAGTGTGGTACTTCATTACGGAAGCCTTAGGAAACATATCCAGGTTATTTCCACATTTAACTGTTGCGAATTTTTAAAAAATGTACAAAGAATAAGAACATGCTATTTACAGAAGTATATGAAAATGTAACATGTATAGGAGAAGTTTAAAACTCCTTAGTGATGAAGGAAAGAGCACATCATTCCATAGTTTATGGACAGGAGAGATTAAGAATGCCGAGGGTTAGTGAGGATACGTGTTCAAGTGAAAGTCCAGCAGTGCAGACTGGTGCAGTCATTCTGGAAAACAGTATCACTATACTTAGTCAAAGTAAATAAAAACATACTCCATGGCCTAAATAGACTTCTGGATCTATGAGTATACATGTCGGGGAAACTCCCACAGCTGTCCGTAAAAAGACATGTGTAAATCCACTTGTTAAGATGTTGTTTGTCAAATGGGGAGTGGTAGGCAGTGTCTAGACCCATGTCTTATTCAACATAGAGTCTGATGCTTACTTATCAGATGATGAAACTGAGATGAAGAAATGTAAGGTGATTTGCTGAAAGCAACCTGGCAAATGATTAATAGAATCCAGACTTTGTTAATCTATTATTATTATTTTTTCAAATTAAAATGGGGGTATGAATTTTTAGGTTACAGTGTTTTCACTTCCAAAGGAAAGTTCCAGTTGTAAAAGAACCCCTCACCTAGGGGGTATGTTATACACCCTCATGGTGTGCACATTAGGTGAAAGCCCGCCACACGCCCTCACTCCTTCTACCAATCACCCTTCCTGCTTCCCCTCTCACCTCCCCCATCCCCCTACTAGACTATAATTGTTCTCTTGTTCACATGAGCATATAATTGTTTATCTATTGGTTTCATATTAGTATGGAGTACATTGGATATTTATTTTTTCATTCTTGTGTTACTTTACTAAGAAGAACGTATTTTAACTCCATCCAGGTGGATGAAAAAGATATAAAATCTCCATCTTTTTTAATGACTGAATGGTAAATGCTCTTTCAGTGATTGGTAAAGACATGCTAAATGGTATCTATTTAAATAGCCTTGCTTTTCAAATATCTTGTTCTTTATTTTGGTTATGAATAATTGATTCTGAGCAAAACAATAATTGCTTGGAAAAACGCATGTGCGCAGAAATACAAAAATTCTTCATGTGGTTTGACTGTATATGATTGATTCCAAAGGTAACTAGTATTAAACCTAGTTGACTATAAGTTGAAGGAGCTGCAATTTTTTTAAATATTTTATATTAAGGCACAGATTGTGACAAATAGAGTAGATAATGTTCCTAAACAAGGTGTGATGGTTTGATAGCAAAATAATTCTCTATTTTGGGATAGAAGCATATTCAATTGTGAAGGGCTATCAATCAGCTTGATTAAACATTTCTGATAGAATTATTCATGCTTTGTTTTACTTCTCACTAAATACACCGCATGATTGCAATACTAACTACTATCTTGACTATTGTAAGGCCTCCAAGTGTGTAGTATTCTTGCTCATAGGGAGATTATGAACACAAGAAAGCCTGATGAAAACTGTGAGTGTATTGCAAGCACTTTATGACAACACTACAAAACAATAGATGGGTATGAGGTTAAATTAGTTGGCAAAGTACTCTTGAAGAATAATACATGAGAGAAAATATGGGATTTTGATTGTTAGAAAATAGGGAAACATTCTGAATGTAAAGAAAACTACATATTCTAGTATAATCAGTGTTAAAACATCTGCAGGAAGAAAATAAGAATCGTATGTAATGCTGTCAAAATCTATGGATTAATGGAAGTGAGTGATCAGGTGTGTAACTAACTGTTTCTACGAACAAATTTCAATGACCCTGACATGTTTTGTTCTTTTTTTTTTTCTTTTTTGATGATGTTCTCCTTATGTTTTAGATTTTCAGAAAGTAGGGCTTGATAACCAGAACCCTGTAGCTTTTAACTAAGTGCTTGATATTTTTGAGTTGTTTCCCAGAGATGGTGGATTTTCTGCCAGATGAAAGCATTGAGATGCTGGACAGCCATGGGCGTTGTCCTACAGTCAAGACTTCGGTTCCTCATTATCCTGTGCCATGCCCTAGCCCCTTCTCGGCACAACCTGCCAAAATGCACCCAAGCCTCTTTTTTTTTTTTTTATTAAATCATAACTGTATACATTGATATGATCATGGGGCATCGTACACTCGCTTCATAAACCATTTGACACATTTTTATCACAGTGGTTAACATAGCCTTTCCGGCGTTATCTCAGTTACTGTGCCAAAACATTTACATTCTACATTTACCAAGTTTCGCAAATACCCCTGTAATATGCACCACAGGTGTGATCCCACCGATCCCCCTCCCTCTACCCACCCCTCCCCTTTCCCACTTCCCCCTATTGTTAAGTTGTAGCTGGGTTATAGCTTCCCCCCCCCCCCCGGGCAATTGAAGCAGCTTCAAAAATACACTACTGGGACTTGATCAAACTAAAAAGCTTCTGCACAGCTAAGAACACAGTAAGCAGAGCAAGCAGACAGCCCTCAGAATGGGAGAAGATATTTGCAGGGTATAACTCTGACAAAGGTTTAATAACCAGAATCCACAGAGAACTCAAACGCATCAGCAAGAAAAAAACAAGGGATCCCATCGCAGGCTGGGCAAGGGATTTGAAGAGAAACTTCTCTGAAGAAGATAGGCGCACGGCCTTCAGACATATAAAAAAATGCTCATCATCAGAGAAATGCAAACCAAGCCTCTTATTAATTTCCCCTCTTTTGAGGCTGCTTCTCCCCTTTGACATGAAGACGTCTTTCATGGTGACGTTCCCTTTTTCCCTTGGCAATCCTTGTCTCAGCAATTGGTTATTCTGTGCCCGCAGCCAGACCTATGCCAAAACCCTCTTGGGATTACCATAACAGGTGTTTTAAATGAATTTTAAAATGGAGACGTTCCAAAATTAATTGGGGGGAATAAAATTACAAGGTTGCAAAATAATGAATATAAAATGTTAGAAGATTCCGCTGATTCCTCAAAATTTGTTACTGGAGGGAATGAACACCAATGGAGAATCCAGAAGGAACCAGTGTTTAAGGAATGATGATAGGTAAATTTTAGCATTGGAGGAAATGTCAACATTTATTAAGTACATATAATTTCCAGGCACTGTTCTATGAAGTTTACATATATTAATTATCAAATTCCCACAACTAATCTACAACATATACAACAATATAATCTTCATTTTACAGACGAGAAAACAAAGGCACAGAAGGTCACTCAGCCAAAATACTTAAGCCCCTAGTTTTGACCATAGGCAGTCTCACTCAAACCTATATTCTTAGGGATGATTTTAATTGGTCTTATTTGTTACCTAACTCCTGGAAATAACATATTTGTTATTTTCGTATTTCACATACACAGTGGTTCATAACTCATAAACTGATCACTTCAAATATGTGCTAAGATAGAAGTTTCTATGTACAGTTTCTGTTAAACAATTGTTTTTCTTGTGTTGTCTATGCTTTTCTATGCATAGTTTCTCAGAAATTAGAGTATTCTTGTTGAAAAGAATGCAGTTTCAGTTTTGTAGATTTTTTATAAAGAAAAACCTATATTAATTCACTTTAAATAACATTAATACATATTGCCACTCTGAGAGAAAAATAAAAACCAAAATAGGAAAGAAATAAAAGAAGGAAGGAAAGAATGATGAGAAGGAAGATTTACTTTGTTAAAAATGAAATTTTTCACTAAGAAAAAGACCCACAAATTGGTCTCTGTTAAAATTACAAACTCTGTTCCTTGAAGGACAGCATGAAGACAATGTTCAGAAGGGGAAAAGATATTTGCTATTGGTAGAATCTTTAAAAATCGAAGACATTTATTCTTAGACTTGGAAATTCCACCAATAGATAGACACCCAACAGAATCAAACATACTTGCTAAAAATTGTGCCCAAGCAAAATATGTGATATTTTGTCTACATTGATTGGATATACATATATTTTTCAATTTTAATATGACAGACTATGCTAATTTATTTACAAATTTTATCTTATATTATTATTTATTTCAGAATATTACTGGGGTATGCAAATTTGGGTTACACAATTTGCTTTTGTGCAGATTGAGTCAAAGTTACAATTGTGCCTTCACCCTGATAGCACGCATTGTACTTGTTTCTGTCATCTAACCCATGCTCTCCCCCCATAGCGTTGATTGGCTAGTTCCAATTTGGTGTTAAGTACATGTGGCGCTTGTTTTTTCATTCCTGTGCTACTTCACTCAGAAGAATGCTCTCCAGTTCCATCCAGGTCATTACAAAAGACATTCAATCACCATTTTTCTAATGGCTGAGTACTCCATGGTATACATATAACACATTTTGTTAATCCACTCATGTATTAGGAGTGCTTGCACTGTTTCCACATCTTTCCAATTGTGAAGTGTACTGCTATCAACTTTTGAGTGCTAGTGTCTTTTTTACAAAAATGTCTTTTTTTTCCCCCCCTTTGGGTAAATACCAAGCAGTGGGATTGCTGGATCAAATGGTCAGTCTACCTAAATTTCAGATAAACTTAAATCACCAAAATAAACACAACTTAATGGGTTATATTACCTTTATTATTTGTTGTTGAGTTTAGTTTACTAATATTTGAGTTTTCATTTCTCACATCTCTCTTCATGGGTGAAGTTTCTATGTTAATTCATTTTCATGTATCACCTTTATGTGGTTTTGATACCAAAGTTCTTGCAATGTTGGCATCATAGTCATTTTAATCTTGATGTAGACACTTCTTTTCTTATTTTCTAGAACAGTTTCTGTGAAATTGGATAACATGCTCCCTAAAAATGAAAAATTACTACTGACACCATATATGCCAAGCATTTTCTTCAAAGAAGACTTTTGACAATTAATATAATTATATAAGTACAGAATTATTTAGAATTTATATTTTTCCTTTGTCAGTGTACAACTTGTGTTCTTATAAAGATATACCTATTTCTTCTAAACTTTAAAATTTATGAATATGAAGTTGTTTATTATGTTGTATAACTCACCAAATCCTACTAGAAGTTACTACCCTGTTTGCCCGAAAATAAGACATCCTCCGAAAATAAGACCTACTTACAGGAAAGATAAGATGTCCCCTGAAAATAAGATCTAGCGCATCTTTGGGGGCACACCTTAAAATAAGACACTGTCTTATTTTCGGGGAAACAGGGTAGTCCCTCAGGAGGTTAATTGATTTCACTGTGTTCCACTCCCCACCCCCACAACAAATCAATTAAACTTTGTTGATGCTATTTTGTTTGTGACTTATTTTATTACTTTTATTTCTTCTTCTTAATATTTACAGCCATCTACTCTTTTTGGATTTATTCTTTTTCTTTCCTAATGTTTTACTGCAAGTTTATTTTTAGCCTTTCTTCTTTTCATTTACCTTAAGCAAATGCTGAGCATTTTCTTCTAATCTCTAAATAAAAGCTTAAATTCACTACATTTTTCCATTGCCTTTAAGGCATAAGGAGTAGCGTTCCCTGGCTTAATTCTGGATTTTCATATTATTTAGATTTTGGTTGGATCAGGGATTGCCTTCTTAGTATTTTATCAGCTTTCTGGTGTTAAAAAAAAAAAGTTTTTATTATTTGTGGTGCTCTGTGGAACATCAGCTGCTTTTCCTGGGATCGATGGCTGTGTTGCTCAGCCTAGGATATTCCTGAAGGAACAAAAGCGTCTTCTTTCCATAGGTGAAATTGTCTCACCCTTTTGGATTCGCTATTAAAACATTTGTTTGATTCCCTTCTTCAGATGTGATTCTCTCAGACACTTTTCAGTTTTTGTTTTATTCTCAACATTGAAGCAAATGCTAAAGACAATGTAGTAACTATAGTATTGAACTGATGTAAAAACTTAAAAGCTCGTTTGTCTCCACTTCCCCAGTCGATGACTCATTGCATTGGAAATCTGAACTTTTCTCTTCTAAAATGTTAGAACTCTTTCCATGGCAGGGTATACCAGTGCTTAAACAGACAACCCCTAAATCTCAGTGCCTTAAAATTAAAAGATTTGCCCAGGCATGGTGCTCAAACCTGTAATTTTAGCACTTTTGGAGGCTATACCAGGAGGATCCCTTGAGCTCAGGAGTTTGAGACTAGCAATAGCTAGTCCCCCTGAGCAATAGCAAGACCCCCCTCTCTACTAAAAACAGTTAATATTAGCAGGGCTATAGTGACACACACCTGTAGTCCCAGCGACTTGGGAGGCTGAGGCAGGAGGATGGCTTGATCCCAGGAATTTGAGGTTGCTGTGAGCTAAGCTGAGCAACAGAATGAGACTCCATCTCAATGAAAAGAAATGAAATGAAGTAATTGAATATAATGAACTAAAATAAAATTAAAAATTGAAATATTTCTTATTTATAGGTCAGTCCAATCCAATATTGGGAGCCAGATTCCCTGTGTAATGCAGAAACTCATACCCTTTCATCTTTCAGGTTCCTAAGTCTTCCCATTGGCTTCTCTGCATTCAGCTATGTAATGAATGAGGATCAGAGGATGTCACAGCATAATTGGGGGCCAGATCTGGATGTGCATGACATTTTCATCAGCAACCAGACATAGTTCATCACATAACCACCTATACAAGGAAGGTGGCTGATGAGAAATCGTTTATTTTTCCTTTCACGTTGAGTTTAAATAGTCATCAGCATAGCAGTAAGCTAATTGAAGATGACAGAAATAGACTGCAGCTTAGAATATTGCCTCAATCTGTGGCTGGGTCTTCTATTAGCAAAATGAAATGACACAGATCCAAATAATTCAAACACCAATTTGGCCATAAAATTAATTGTCATTTGCATAGTTTCATCTTCAAGAATATAGTCATGGCCTTGATTCTCCTAAATTTGATATCATTCTGTAATTAATTATAAAACATTATCAAAGGAAAAATTGGTTTCTTTTTAAACCAAGTATGGGAAAACTGTCAAGATTGCTCTTTCCATTTGAACTTTTTTAAAATTGCAACTACATAAAAAAATGCAGACTTAGCCTGATATGATTTTTTTTAATGATTATTAAAGGATTAATTAATGTTTCTTTTCCTTTTGAACTAATTGACTATAAGATTTTCATCTTTGTTCGTATTTGGAATATCCATTAAGATAATAGTTATCCTGGTAATAAGTACTCCTTTTAGATTTCAAATTAGTAGAATCTATTTTTTATTTATTATTTGAATGTGTTTGCTTCTATATATTCACAAATTTATTGGTAGTGCATACATGCAATAATATTTTCAAAATCTTTTCTTTGTCTCAGGAATAAAATAAGTTTTAAATATTAGCACATTTGATTCCACTAAGATTTCTAGTTTTCTGCAAGGAAGATACACATATGGTTTCCACTCTTATCTGCTAATGATTTTACTTCTATACCTACATACTGTAAGCTGAGTGTTTAGAATGAATACCAAAAGATTATAATTCTTGCTTGAAATGTTTACTTTTATTTCATTTGTGGTTTCCTTAATTTGGTTTTACTCTACAAGTATGTTCTTTGAATTACTAGACTAAGGCTTCATCTTCTTATTGTTCTAAAATTGTCACAATTATTCTACTCTCCTTTTTAGCCTCTTTTTTTTTTTTTGCCGTTTTTCTTTTGTCCAGGGCTGGGTTTGAACCCCCCACCTCCTGCATATGGGGTTGGCGCCCTACCCCTTTGAGCCACAGGCACCGTCCAATTTAGACTCATTTTTATTACCTACTCATTGTTGAGCCGTAAACTTTTTTTTTTTTTTTTTTTGTAGAGACAGAGTCTCACTGTACCGCCCTCGGGTAGAGTGCCGTGGCGTCACACGGCTCACAGCAACCTCTAACTCTTGGGTTTACGCGATTCTCTTGCCTCAGCCTCCCGAGCAGCTGTGGCGCCCGCCACAACGCCCGGCTATTTTTTTGTTGCAGTTTGGCCGGGGCTGGGTTTGAACCCACCACCCTCGGCATATGGGGCCGGCGCCCTACTCACTGAGCCACAGGCGCCGCCCAGAGCCGTAAACTTTTTAATTCATGTCTTATTTTGTCACATCTGTCACATGGACAGATCTCCAAAGTAAGAGATCTATTAAAGTTAGCTTTTTTTTTTTTTTTGACACAGAGTCTCCCTATGTCACACTGGGTAGAGTGTCTTGGCATCATAGCTCACATCAACCTCAAATATTTTAACTCAAGATATTCTCTTGCTCCACCCTCTCAAGTTGCTGGTTACTAGTGCCCACCACAGGGCCTGCCCTTTTTTCTTTCTTTATTTTTTTAATAGACAGAGGTCTTGCTCTTTTCCAGGCTGGTCTCAAACTCCTGAACTCAACCAATCCACCTGCCTCAGCCTCCCAAAGTGGGGATTGCAGGCATGAGCCACTGTGTTTGGCCTAAAGTCAGCATTTTTAAAGCACACATGTTGTCTACACTCTTAAGTGATGTAACCTGTCTTCCCAAAATTTTATTTTTTCAAGATTCAACATTTTATTGAGAATGTTGACTCAGCTACCTCACAATGAAGTCTTCTGCCTTACACTGAGCTGATTATTCATTCTCTGCCCTCCCAGAGAGATTACGTGTATTTTTATCATTACATTCATTTCTCTCTGCCCTGTATTACAATGAAGGTTACAGACAGGGAGCAGTGGCTCACACCTGTAATCCTAGAACTCTGGGAGGATAAGGCATGTGGATTGCTTCAGCTCAAGAGTTCAAGACCAGCCTGAGCAACAGCAAGATACCATCTGACTAAAAAATAGAAAGAAAAAGAGAGAGAGAGGGAAAGAGAGAATCTAGGAGTTTAAGACCAGCCTGCAAGCTGGGCATTGTGGCTCACACCTGTAATCTCAGCACTCTGAGAGGCTTAAGGCAGGTGGATTTCTTGAACTCAGGAGTTTAAGACAAGTATGAACAGTAGTGAGACTCTGTGTCTAAAAATATAGCCAAGCATTATAGTGGGTGTCTATAGTCCCAGTTACTTGGGGGGCTGAGGCAAGATGACCGCTTGAGCCCAGGAGTTTGAGGTTGCTCTGAGCTGTGACATCAGAGTGCTCTAGCCTGGGGCAACAGAGTGAGACTTTGTCTCAAAAAAAAAAAATTATTATGGTTTACATGTATGTACAGTTAGTCTCTTCACTCACCTTTTCAATTGTCCATTCTGTTAAAAGTGGTCAGGAGATGTTAGAACAGCTTAGAGTGAAAATCCTTAGTGAAACCATTGTGAAACAGGAAAAAGCAATTGATGTATGTCTTTCTGTGTTTCATAGCACGTAGACTATGATGTATGTCTCAGAGACTCCTGATGTATGTCTTTCTGTCTTTCATAGCACATAGCATATAGTTTCTGTCCAGTCAAATGTTGATATAACAAGAATAACAGATTCTTATTAAATCAGTACAATAATAAAAAAAATCAAGAATGTCAGGAGTTATTTTAAAAATAATAATGAAGAAAGCATCAAATAAAATACCTTGCCAGTATCTATTACTAAATATTTTAGCTTTCATAGTTTTCATTATGACATATACAAATGCATGTAAGTTATATAAGAAGTTTAAGAGAGTGTAATGAGAAGCAAAAAACAAAAATAATCTTGAGGGTTAATTGAAATCAAACATGTCTAATATTTAAAGGCATACTTTGCTTACTTTGACAAGATTTTCTCTGTGAAGATTTTGATGCAATTTCAATGGAAGAATGACACCAATCTGCATTGTACACATTTACAGCCTTCTACTTCGATATAGAAGGGCGATTTTTGCAAAACAGGTAGAAAAATCCTGAAAGAATCCAGGTGACTCACCGAGTTTCCTCAGTAACATGGAGACAAAGATGGGAACAAAGAGAACCTGAAGCAAATATACTTTAAGGCTAGTATTTGTAAAAAGGATCTGTGCAAATAAAATAAAAATGGTTTCAATAATCTGAGTAGTGGTACCTAAAAGTCTTTGTCTGCATACCAATTTGCATAGGTGAAGGGTGAGACTCTATCAGATTGAACAACGAAAAACTGCAGGACAAGTGTTTTTTTTTTTTATTAAATCATAGCTGTGTACATTAATGCAATCATGGGGTACCATGTGCTGATTTTATATACAATTTGAAATATTTTCATCAAACTGGTTAACATACCCTTCCTGTCATTTTCTAAGTTATTGTGTTAAGACATTTATCTTCTACATTTAGTAAATTTCACATGTACAAGGACAAGTTTTGTCACAGGACAAGTTTTAACTTGAACAATTCTAAGAGCTCACAAAGGCCTGGGAAATATTTGAGTTTCTGTGAGGAAGCATGGAAATACTTGTTGATGCCTGACATTCAGCAGAAAGGCCTAAAAGGTAACACCTCAAAGGTCCCAAACTGCTCCTAGAGTAATCCAGGCCATCATATTGAAGTTCAAAAAAATTATCATCTGAATTTAAAAATTCCAAGTATTAAAAATATTAAAGAAAAAGTATCATTTGAATTTAAAGAATTAAATAGCATTTCAAAAATAAACTCCAACATTTTTTGAAAGAAGATAAATCCAAGCATTCAAAAATGTAATACACAATGTCTAGCATTTAATCAGAAAAATACTAACATGGTAGAAGGCAGCAGTGTGTGACTCCTAGGCAAGAGGACATGCCCTAAATAGGAAGCAGCCTCAGAGATGTCACAGGGAGGTCATCATCAGTCAAGGTTTTGAAAATAGAAGAAAGTGAAGAAGAAAAAAAGCATTATGTTAAAATTATATTTTAGATGTAGGAGGAGTATCTATTACCATCCTAATGTAAACGGCCAACATCTTTTTGGCCAGTGTTCAAGTGACTTTCTTTCACACGTCTACTTACCACCTTCTCACCACATGATGACCTATGCTGGTGAGATTGAGAGGATGGGAAAACACAATAAAGTTGAGTTCTAAAAGAACCCAGTTTCCTACTCAGCTTCTTGTCTACCCTTGAGTTTCCTTTTCGTTGAAGATGCATGAACAGAAGTTCTATCTTGAACCCCACAGATGGGAAAGAGCCAGGGAATAGAGAGAAAAGCCTCTTGCTGGAGGTTTCTGCTATTTGAGGCTGCCTTATCAATGGCCAGAATCCACCTGGCAAACTCTTCTTATGAAAAGATGGGCAGAAAAGCTGCAGAGAACTTATCAGAGGACCTGGTTTACGCAGGTCAGCTCCTCTGCTCACATGCTGCTGTGTGAGACATACCTCTTAACAACAACAACAAAACTAGGCATTTCCTAATGCAGAATGTGTAGCTTTTATCAAAATGATGAGGCAAGTGTTACTTCTTAATATGCAGATAAGAAAACCAAAAGACAAAGAGGTTAAGTAATTATCCCAAAGCCATATAACTCGTTGGTAAATGGCCAAACCTGGTTTTAAACCAATTTACCTGCACAACCTTTGCTCTTAATCACTTGACTACATTATTTTTCTCTTTGTCCCCATCTATTTTGTAGCCACCTGTTTTAAAGACCCACAAGATGCTCATTCCTTCCTTTTTCAGAATCACATGACACTAATTGTTACCCTGAGAATTCTCCTTTTTTCAGATCTCTATTTGAATGCAAATTTGTACAGTATTCCTATCATTTGTAAATGAGAAGAAGAAATGAGCACTATTTTACTTCAGCTTGAGCAGTTCCCAGACCCTGCCCTATTAGGGAGAAATGAGAGAACCAGGTGGGTGAGTCCTCTGGGAGGTGATCTCCACTGTTCCAGCCTTGGACCAGCCATTCGCCCCCATGGGAGTAGACACTGACTATGGTAAAATTAGGCAGAAAATGACACTGAGAAAAAAAAAAAAATCTGCCAAAATGTTCTTGTTAAAAATATAAGTAATCATAATGAAAAGAAGGTGGATATTTAAAATAACCAAACAGAAGTACCAGGAATAAAGAAAATAAAAAGAAAAACAACATTGAAAAGATAATTTCAGTTAGTGAGTTTAGCATGACTGGTAAAAATAGAAAATGGAAAAATCATCTTGGAAATCAGATCAAGAGTTTATTATGGAATTACATTTTCACCTCCTGCAGACTACTGAAAAGGAAGAAATGTGATTTTCCCTATTTGCTAATGAAATTATCATCTACAAAGAAAATATTAAAAAATCTAAAAGGCAAGCTATTAAAACTAATAAATAGTTGGCAATATCACAACATATAAAGATGATTTTTTTTTAAATATAGGCTGAAGCTGTTGCCCTGGATAGAGTGCTGCCATGGTGTCATAGCTAACAGAAACCTCTAACTCTTTGGTTCAAGCAATTCTTTTACCTCAGTTTTTCTATTTTTAGTAGTGACAGGGTTTCACTTTTTGCTCAGGCTAGTCTTGAACTCGTGAGCTCAAGCAATCCACCCATCTCAGCCTCTCAGAGTGCTAGGATTACATGTGTGAGCCATCATACCCAGCCATAAAGTTGATTTTTTTTTTTTTTTTTTTTTTTGTAGAGACAAAGTCTCACTTTGTTGCCTTTGGTACAGTGCCATGGTGTCACACAGCTCACAGCAACCTCCAACCCCTGGGCTTAGGCAATTCTCTTGCCTTAGCCTCTTGAGTAGCTGGGACTACAAGTGCCTGCCACAACACCTGGCTATTTTTTTGTTGCAGTTTGGCTGGACCGGGTTTGAATCCACTACGCTCCGTATATGGAGTCAGCACCCTACCCACTGAGCCACAGGTGCTGCCCAGCATAAAGTTGATTTTTAAGAATCACTTATTTGTATTCTTAAATGTGAATAGAGAACAAAAATAAATTTAAACAATTTAAAACATTTGTAATAGCAACAAATAATATGAACTATCTAGTTATATAGCTAAAATTTGTGCAAAACTTGTATGTTCACTACAAAATATTTAATGTAGAAATTTTAAGAAGTCAGAGAAGAAGGAAGACATATCATGTTTATGAATTGAAACAGTTAATGTCAGTTCTCTCCCAATCAACAAATTTAATGCAATCCTATGCAAAATCCCACAAAATCCCAGGAAACTCTTTGTCTTTTCTTTCTTGTCTTCTTTTTTTAGATAAAAACTAGCTGTAACTTAAAATGAAAATGAGGACTAAAAATACCTTTTTCTCCTCCAAAAACCAAAAAACTTCAAAAATAAGAATTTACTTGAAGAACTTTCCCTACCTAATTTTATTTTATTTTTTATTTTATTTATTTTTTTTATTAAATCATAGCTGTGTACATTGATATATTCATGGGGCATCATTCACTAGCTTCACAGACTGTTTACCAAGTTTCACATATACCCTTGTAAGATGCACCCCTGGTGTAATCCCACCAATCCCCTTTCCTCTACCCACCCCCCTCCCTCCCCTCCCTTTCCCCCTTCCCCCTATTCTTAGGTTGTAACTGGGTTAGAGCTTTCATATGAAAACCCTAAATTAGTTTCACAGTAGGGCTGAGTACATTGGGTACTTTTTCTTCCATGCTTGAGATACTTTACTAAGAAGAATATGTTCCAGCTCCATCCATGTAAACATGAAAGAGGTAAAGTCTCCATCTTTCTTTAAGACTGCATAATATTCCATGGTGTACATATACCACAATATATTAATCCATTCGTGGATCCATGGGCACTTGGGCTTCTTCCATGATTTAGCAATTATGAATAGAGCTGCAATAAACATTCTGGTACAAATATCTTTGTTATGATGTGCTTTTTGGTCTTCTGGGTATATGCCCAGTAGAGGGATTACAGGATTGAATGGCAGATCTATTTTTAGATCTCTAAGTGTTCTCCATATCTCTTTCCAAAAGGAATGTATTAATTTGCATTCCCACCAGCAGTGCAAAAGTGTGCCCTTTTCTCCACATCCATGCCAACATCTCTGGTCTTGGGATTTTGTGATATAGGCTAGTCTCACTGGAGTTAGATGGTATCTCAAAGTAGTTTTGATTTGCATTTCTCTGATGATTAAAGATGATGAGCATTTTTTCATATGTCTGAAGGCCGTGTGCCTATCTTCTTCAGAGAAGTTTCTCTTCAAATCCCTTGCCCAGCCTGCGATGGGATCCCTTGTTCTATTCTTGCTGATGCATTTGAGTTCTCTGTGGATTCTGGTTATTAAACCTTTGTCGGAGACATAACCTGAAAATATCTTCTCCCATTCTGAGGGCTGTTTGCTTGTTTTACTTACTGTGTTCTTGGCTGTGCAGAAGCTTTTTAGTTTGATCAAGTCCCAGTAGTGTATTTTTGAAGCTGCTTCAATTGCCCAAGGGGTCCTCCTCATAAAATACTCACCCAGACCGATTTCTT
Organism: Nycticebus coucang; assembly: GCF_027406575.1. Classification (NCBI taxonomy): domain Eukaryota; kingdom Metazoa; phylum Chordata; class Mammalia; order Primates; family Lorisidae; genus Nycticebus; species Nycticebus coucang. The sequence continues at coordinate 47,535,671 of NC_069782.1, forward strand.
CAAGAGTTTTCCCTGCACTCTCCTCTAGTATCTTTATAGTTTCGTGTCTTAAGTTTAAATCTTTGATCCAGTAAGAGTCTATCTTAGTTAATAGTGAAAGGTGTGGGTTCAGTTTCAGTCTTCTACAGGCTGCCAGCCAGTTCGCCCAGCACCATTTGTTAAATAGGGAATCTTTTCCCCATTGAATGTTTTTAATTGGCTTGTCAAAGATTAAATAACGGTAAGTAGCTGGGTTCATATCTCGGTTCTCTATTCTGTTCCAGACATCTGCTTCTCTGTTTTTGTGCCAATACCATGCTGTTTTGATCACTATTGATTTGCAGTATAGTCTGTGGTCTGGTAGCGTAATTCTTCCTGCTTTGTTTTCATTTCTGAGTAATGTCTTGGCTATTGGAGGTTTTTTCTGATTCCATATATAATGAAGTATTGTTTTTTCAAGATCTTTAAAGTATAACAGTGGAGCTTTAATAGGGATTGCATTGAAATTATATATTGCTTTGGGTAGTATGGACATTTTAACAATGTTGATTCTTCCCAGCCATGAGCATGGTATGTTTTTCCATTTGTTCATATTTTCAGCTATTTCTTTTCTTAGAGTTTCATAGTTCTCTTTATAGAGATCTTTCACGTCCTTTGTTAGATAAATTCCCAAATATTTCATCTTCTTTGGCACTACTGTGAATGGGATAGAGTTCTTAACTGTTTTTTCAACTTGACTATCGTCGGTATATATAAAGGCTACCGATTTATGAATGTTGATTTTGTAACCTGAGATGTTGCTGTATTCCTTGATGACTTCTAAGAGTTTTGTAGTAGAATCCCTAGTGTTTTCCAGATATACAATCATATCATCTGCGAAGAGTGAAAGTTTGATCTCTTCTGACCCTATATGGATACCCTTGATCACCTTTTCTTCCCTAATTGCGGTGGCTAAAACTTCCATTACAATGTTAAAAAGCAATGGAGAGAATGGGCAGCCTTGTCTGGTTCCCGATCTGATTGGAAATGATTTAAATTTAACTCCATTCAATATGATATTGGCTGGGTTATAGCTTTCATGTGAAAGTCCCAAATTAGTTTCATAGAGGGCTGTGTACATTGGGTATTTTTTCTTCCATTCTTGGGATACTTTACTAAGAAGAATATGTTCCAGCTCCATCCATGTAAACATGAAAGAGGTAAAGTCTCCATCTTTCTTTAAGGCTGCATAGTATTCCATGGTATACATATACCACAATTTATTAATCCATTCGTGGAAGCTATAACCCAGCTACAACTTAACAATAGGGGGAAGTGGGAAAGGGAGGGGGTGGGTAGAGGGAGGGGAATCGGTGGGATCACACCTGTGGTGCATATTACAGGGGTATTTGCGAAACTTGGTAAATGTAGAATGTAAATGTTTTGGCACAGTAACTGAGATAATGCCGGAAAGGCTATGTTAACCACTGTGATAAAAATGTGTCAAATGGTTTATGAAGTGAGTGTATGATGCCCCATAATCATATCATTGTATACAGTTATGATTTAATAAAAAAAATTAAGATAAAAAATATTCTAAAAAAAGAAATATGATATTGCCTGTGGGTTTGCTGTAGATGGTCTCTATCAGTTTAAGAAATGTCCCTTCTATACCAATTTTCTTAAGTGTTCTGATCATGAAGGTATGCTGGATATATCAAAAGCTTTTTCTGCATTGATTGAGAGAATCATATGGTCTTTGTTTTTAATTTGTTTATGTGCTGGATTACATGTATAGATTTACATATATTGAAACAGCCTTGCGACCCTGGGATAAAACTGACTTGGTCATGATGTATAATTTGTTTGATGTGTTGCTAGATTCTGTTTATTAGGATCTTGTTGAATATGTTTGCATCTATGTTCATTAGTGATATCAGTCTATAATTTTCTTTTCTTTTTGGATCTTTTTCTGGTTTGGGGATCAGGGTGATGTTTGCTTCATAGAACATGTTGGGTAGTCTTCCTTCTTTTTCTACCTTTTGGAACAGGTTGAGTAATATAGGTACTAATTCCTCTTTAAAAGTTTGGTACAATTCTGACATGAAACCATCTGGTCCTGGACTTTTCTTTTTGGGGAGCTTTTGTATGTTTGATGCTATTTCCAGGCTTGATATGGGCCTGTTCAGCATTTCCACTTGATTCTGGCTAAGTCTTGGAAGGTAACGTGCTTCCAAGTATCGGTCAATTTCCTTCTGATTTTCATATTTCTGAGAATACAGTTTCTTGTAATATTCATTGAGGATTCTTTGGATTTCTGAGGAGTCTGTTGTAATTTCGTCTTTGTTGTTTCTGATTGATGAGATTAGAGATTTTACTCTTTTTTTCCTGATTACGTTGGCCAAAGGTTTATCTATTTTATTGACCTTTTCAAAAAACCAGCTTTTTGATTTATTGATCTGTTGTATTATTCTTTTGTTTTCAATTTCATTTAATTCTGCTCTAATTTTGGTTATTTCTTTTCTTCTACTGGGTTTGGGGTTGGAATGTTCTTCCTTTTCCAGTTGCTTGAGATGTCCCATTAAGTTGTTAACTTCCTCTCTTTCCGTTCTCTTGAGGAAGGCGTACAGTGCTATAAATTTCCCTCTTATAACTGCCTTTGAGGTGTCCCAGAGGTTCTGATAGTTCGTGTCTTCATTGTTGTTTTGTTCCAAAAAGTTGGCAATTTCTTTCTTAATCTCATCTCTTACCCAGCTATCATTCAGCATAAGGTTATTTAACTTCTCTGTTTTTGTATGAGTATGCAGATTCCTATTGCTGCTCAGCTCAAGTTTTATTCCATGGTGGTCCAGGAAGATGCATGGAATAGTTTTTATTCCTTTAAATTTACTGAGGTTAGACTTGTGACCTAAGATGTGATTGATTTTAGAGTAAGTTCCGTGGGCTGATGAGAAGTATGTGTATTCGGTTTTGTTGGGATGAAATGTTCTGTAGATGTCTGCTAAATCCAAACGTTGGATGGTTTGGTTTAAATCTAAGATTTCTTTGCTCAGCTTCTTGTTGGAGGATCGATCCAACATTGCCAAAGGAGTGTTGAAATCTCCGACTATTATGGAGCTGGAGGAAATCAAGTTGCTCATGTCCGTTAGAGTTTCTCTTATAAATTGAGGTGCGTTCTGGTTGGTTGCATAGATTTTAATAATTGAGATCTCATCATATTGAGTATCATGCTTAACAAATATGAAGTGACCATTCTTGTCCTTCCTTACTTTTGTTGGTTTAAAGCCTATTATATCAGCAAATAAAATTGCAATACCTGCTTTTTTCTGATTACCATTTGCCTGAATTATGGATGACCATCCTTTCTCCCGGAGTCTGTATTTGTCTTTTAAGTTAAGATGTGACTCTTGTATGCAACAGATATCTGGCCTGAGTTTTTGTATCCAGTCAGCTAACCTATGCCTCTTTAGAGGGCAGTTTAAGCCGTTCACATTAATGGAGAATATTAATAAGTCTGGTGAAGTTTTGGGTATCGAGTTTTTCAAAAGTCCAGGGGGCATTTTTTATCCTTTCACCAGTGTGGAAGTTGGAGTTTGAGTCGAAGTTTCTGAGTGAGTTTACTTTTGTGTTATAGGATTGGGTTGGTCATTATGGAGAATAGGTCTGAGAATTATCCTGAAGAACTGGTTTGGTTATGGCAAATTTCTTCAACATATGAATGTCATTAAAGTATTTAATTTCTCCATCATAAATGAAACTCAGTTTAGCTGGATACAAGATCCGGGGTTGAAAGTTGTTTTGCTTTAGGAGATGAAAAGTCAGTGACCATCCTCTTCTGGCTTGAAAAGTTTCAGCAGAGAGATTGCAGTCATTCTAATATTCTTGCCTTTGAAAGTAATGGTTTTCTTTCTCCTGGCAGCTTTGAGGATTTTCTCCTTCATATTAACTTTAGTAAAGTTAATTATGATATACCTGGGGGATGTCTTATTGGGGTTGAATCGTGCTGGGGTTCTGAAGCTGTCTGCTATCTGAATTTCAGAATCTCTAGGGATGTCTGGAAAATTCTCTTTCATAATTTCATGAAAGGGCCTCTGTGCCCAGCGAGGCCACTTCATCTGTTTCTGGAACTCCTATGATTTATATATTAGCCTTCTTTGAATTATCCCAGAGCTCTCTGAGAGAATGATCCATTTTTGCTCTGCATTTCTCTTCCTCTTTGAGGGTTTGGGAGCATTCAAAGGCTTTATCTTTGATGTCAGAAATCCTTTCTTCTGCTTGGTCCATTCTGTTGCTGAGGGATTCTACTGTATTTTTCATATCTTTGAGGGCTGCAAATTCTTGCTTTAGTGTGTCTAAGTCTTTGGTGGTTTTGTCTTTAAATTCGTTAAATTCTTGAGACAACTTTTGAATTTCTCCTCAAATTCCTAATTACACTGTTAATCTTGTCTGCAATCCAAATTCTGAATTTGATTTCTGACATCTCAGCCAGTTGTTTATGAATATGATCTTCAATTGCATCTGCCATATCTTTCCTTGGGGGGGGGGAGAGGGGTTTATCTATTCTGGTTATTCATGTTACCAGAGTTTTTCCACTGATTCCGCCCCATGGTTGTTTTACTCCCTCTGATTTTTTCCCTTGGGGCTTTGTCGAGGGCCTGTACCATGTTGTGTCCTGAGAAACTGGGGCCCTGTCTGGTGTGGTGGGGCTAAGTGGTTCTGTCTTGTTTTCAGCTGGTTTCTGTTCCACCCTAGTGAAACAGATACTTGGATTGAAGTCTCAGCTGTGGAGAAATGTCAGCAATTAAGTCATTCCACCTACCACTGGCAAACAACCAGAAAAGAAAAATTAAACCTTCCTACCACCCTGCACCTAGGGCACCACCTGATTTGTCCTCAGGCGATTGGTTCAGTTCAAAAAGTCCAAATCAATTGTCTCAGTCTGCACCTGTCTCCGGTGAGAGAGTTTAAGAGGTCTCTGGGAACTGGATCACAGGGGTCTGGTGACTACTCTGGTGTGGCTTGCTCCAGTGCTGCGTGGAGTCAGGAGGAGCCACCCAGCCAATAGATCAATCTGGGAAGTTTGATGCCTCCTTCTCCATCTTGCACTGCTGTCATACCAGTCACTGATAGCCCTGCAGTTGGCTGACCCTGTTGCCTGTAGTGTATCAGTACTCCAGGAGTTTGCACCTGCCTGACTCACAAGGAAGTCTGCCAGGCTGCTGCGCTCTGCCTCTCTCTAGCAGGAGGAGGTGAGGCCTAACAACCTTGGGTGATTGATGAAGGTTGGGGGTTTTTACTCAGGTCCAGTCTCGCCCCTGATTAGTGTTACTGACAAAACAGAAGAGAATCTGAATTGAGTTCCAAATCAGCTTATCTTTGCTCTTGTATTGTCTATAGGCTGACGATCCCCTGAGGGCCAGGTGCGTCTTAGGTTTAGTAAAGCGGACCTCTGGGTCAGCCCTGCCCTGGGAGTTTCCCCGGTTTGCAAGTTGGAGTTGCCTCAGGCAAATTCTATACTCAGAATCCCAGGGAGACAGGGGGTGTGGCTTCAGAATATTCGGTAGAAAGCCGTATTGCTAGCCAAAGAAGGCTGCTATTTTATGGCTCAGGCAACCACTGCTCTGGTGTAGCTCCCTTCTGGCCAACCGTCCTCTCTCTGCTCCCATACCCCAGAGTCTGCACCAACCGACTGCAGCCCAGCACTGTCTACACCCCTCAAGCAATCGCCCAAGAGTCTGGACCCCTGGGGGACAGGCCTCCAGACCTTGGAGGGAGAGCAGAGGGGAGTGCTGGGAGCCTGGGGTTGTGGGCAGAGAACACACACAGCTTTACACAGTTTTATGCCTGGCCGTATTGTCACCAAAAGATGGCTGTCGCACTGTGCCTCAGGGAACTGCCACTCCGATGTGGTCCTCTCTCTGCTGACTGGGACTGGCCTCCAGACCTCAGTGTGAGTAAAGGGGAGCTCTGGGAGCTCTGAATTCCAGGTAGAGACTATATACAGTTTGTACAGTTTTATGCCTGGCAGGAAGATGCCGTGGCACCCTAGTAGGGGAGGTAGGTCCAGTTTTTAGAGGATCTCTCCCATGGAGTGTAGTGGGAGGACCTTTGAATTCTGCCCGATTGTTTGTGGGGCACTCTGAGCCGTTCTCATTGGGGAGGGGACTCCCGTCCGCTTGGTGATGGATTTTGTACCTTTTGTTTGTATCCTTGTGGTCGCAGCTCACCTCAGCGGGGTTGACGTGCGTTCTTCAACCTTCTCTCTTAGTGCAGCTCAAATCCACCAGATTACTTGCTGAATTTTTGTCCTTTAACTCTCCTACTGGACAGCAGCCTCTGTGGAAACTGGCTTCAGTCAGCCATCTTGTCTCCTCCCCACCTCCCTACCTAATTTTAAACTGAATATAACATTATGGTAATCAAGAAAATGAGGGATTGTTATAAAGATAGGTAAGCAGATTGATGGAACAGAATAGCTGATGCAGAATTAGAATAGGTGTGAACAAATATTTGTTAACTAAGAAATAAGGCTGAAAAAGCTCCAATTTGATTTGTGATTTCAGCTTCAATTTCATTGACAATTTCAAATGTGATTTTATTTATGTCTCATTGTGGAAAATGTAAAACTGGGAACATAAAGCTAATCCGTGTTAAGAACTGGAAGTTAGGAAACGATTAATTTTGTAGAGTCAGATGTGAACTATTTGGTGTGATGGAAATTTTTTAATGTTTTATATTTTAATTATTGTTGTGATAATTTAAAATCTTTGAACAATGAACAGACATTTGATAATATTAATGATCTACTTTTGATTTGGAGACAAGGATATGATGTAAAATTTTGGTTGTATTGATAAATGTATGTGCTTATCTTTTAGATAGATACATTGGAATATACGGATGTAGTATTGTAGTGTGTAAGTTTTGCTTCCACCTAATCTGTCGTGATGACTGGGGAGGAGGAGGAAGTAGATGGGTTACAAAGGAAAAACATTATTGAATCTAGGCAATGGATATATGAAAATTCATTGCACTATTCCAACAGCTACTGCATTGTATTAAAAATTTCCTTAACCCATATGTTGAAAATTACTGACCATTCTTCTTAAATGTGAAAGAAAGTTATGTTTGACTTTTACATTCCAATACAATTCATAAAAATACTGCCTGGAAATTATTTCGTGTAGAAAAAAACTACAAAATCCTTTACTAGTATATTATTTTATGAAGACAGAAAGAGGTTTCTATTATGAATGATATAGATTTCCATGATTTTTCACTGAAAGTTAGAGACTTTTAATTACACTGAACTGTTACTTACCATCTAAATAAAAACAATAATGCAAGAAGACAAAATAAGATAACATGGACAGAACCAACAAATGAGTCATTTCATCAGTGGAACAAGTTGATGTTTTACATCAAGTACCCTACAGGATGTACGTATTAAAGGCCCCTTGCTGAGCCATATGGCAGAAACATGGTGCACCCTACAGATGGTACTGAATCAAAGGCTATCATTAAAAAGAAAAAAACAAAATACAGAATTTTAAAGAAAAGGAAACACAAAAAAGAAAAGGTGCTTCTTCAGCTTTTGTCTCAGAGGAGTCTAAGGTGCAACTTTCTTCAGTTGTCTCCAGTCCAGGTTCATCAACACTAGCACTTCCAACATGCTACCTTGTTCAACTCCAACAAGTTCAAAGCCATGTATCTGAGGTGCACTGCTGGTGACTTCTGTGCCATGTCTGCCCTGTCCCCAAGATCGGCCTTCTGGTTTTGTCTCCTGAAAAAGGTTGGTGATAATACCATCAAGGCAACCGGTGACTGGAAGGGTTTGAGAATTGCAGTAAAACTGACTCCCAAGAACACACAGGCCCATACTGAAGTGGTACCTTCTGCCTCTGCCCTCATTATCAAAGCCCTTGAGGAACCACCAGAGACAGAAAAAAAAAACCCAGAAAAACATTAAACACAATGGAAAATCACTTTTGATGAGATTGTCAACTTTGCCAGACAGAGGTGGCTCTGATCTTTAGGCAAAGAACTCTCTGGAGCCCTTAAAGAGATCTGGGGAAAGCCCAGTCTGTGGGCTGCAGTGCTGATGGCTGCCACCCTCGTAACATCACAGATGACACCAACAGTGGTGCTGTGGAATGCCCAGCTAGTTAAAGTAAAAATGAAAATGTTTCAATAAAGGGTCTTTTGACACACACACCCCCAACAAAAATCAAGAGAAAAAAAAAGGTCAGCGTTTTTTTTGTTGTTGTTTTTGTTTTTGCGGGGGGGGCAATAATTATTTTGAGTTAATTACAAATGAAAATATTAATGTGGTAATCACATCAATAATACTATCAGTTTGTGATTATTCTGATGTCCCTTTAGTTCAGGCAATTATGCATAATTTTCGCAATTTTTGGTCTACCAAAAAAATAAGAACAGACAATATTAACCATTAGTCTTATAATTAAGAACCATAGAAAATGGTATAAATATTTTTATCCACTAAAAAAACTATGAGTTGCTTTTACAGGAGATATTTTAAATATAGAATTTAATCCATAAGGACACATTCTCTATTTTGATAATTCATTACTCCAAATTATACCCTTTACATGTCACTATATAGTAGATGAATATTCCCTTATATTCTTTTGGTAATCATTTCCTGTAGACCCTAAGGGTGTCTAAATCTTGAGGACATTAGCCCTTATAATTTGGAATGTGTTTTATTTCTTGCAAAATATGTGTTGAAAAGTCAACTGAATGTTTGCATTTTGTGAAAAAGTTGATCTTTAAATGATAGTGCTGTTATGGAAAAATTTATTACCGGTGGGCGAATGTGAATTTCCATATTCATGAGTAATACTCTTAAGTATGTTTCCTGGCAGTGACCATGTAAGTCATGACCTTTCCATAAATATAACACAAAATGTGTAAATAGCTTAATTTGGTGACTAATTTGACGGACTTGTATTTATATCTTAGCCTACTTGGGTTGCTATTACCAAATAGCATAGCCTGGGTAATTTATAAACAACAGAAATCTACTGCACACAGTTCTGAGGACTGGAAAGTCCAGCAGCAGGCTCATTTTCTGGTGAGTGCTTTCTGCTTTACAGATGGAGCCTTCTTGTTGTGTTCTCATATGGTAGAAGGGCAAAAGGACACCTTCAAGCCTTTTATAAGAGCACTAATGCCATTCACAATGGCAGAGTCCTTAAGACCTCAGCACCTCCTAAATAAGCCTCACTTAATACTATTGTACTGAAGATTAGGTTTCAACATACGGGTTTCCAAACCATAGCATGTGGATTCAACCACATGGTCCTAGTTTGTACAAATATATTAATAACAATTAAAATTATCAGCTGTCTCCAACTAATCAAGAACACAACCAATATGAAAAAATAGCTAACGTCACAGCAGAGTAACAATAATGGTACATAATGAATAGGTAGTCAGTGCTTATAACATACCAGACATAGTTCTAAGAGCTTACTAAATGTTGACTCAAATAATCTTCACTCAAGAACTTTCCTCAACAAGAAGGGTCCTATCTCTGCTGCTATGGGTTTAGGCAAGATTGAAAACAAAGAAATTAACCCAAGAAGTTTGGATCTCGGGCCTGTGCTTCTAACTCACCAATTTTACCAGGAATTTTCAGGTAGTGTAAGGAAAGTGTTTTAACAGAGTGTTTGGCATATAGCAAGGACTTAATCTTTTAACAAAAATAATAAATTTTTAAAGAAAAGAACTAAAGTACATGACATTCACATTCAGTGAAAATTGTAATAGTAGAACAAAAGAGGCGGAGTTTTGCCTGAAGAAATCAGAATGTTATAAATCTCTCCACACCTTTTACTTATATTTCTGCTTCACAGGGAAGCTGAAACTTGAAAGAAGAGAATGAATACTCAAAAGCAAAGGAGATGGAGACTATAGGCTGTCAACAAATGTGAACAAATACCAGCCTTAAGGTCTCCTCCGATTGCTATTACTAGTCCCTGGGACAACAGGATCAGATTATTCCCTTGGTTTCACACATTCGAATTTCTGGACCTGTTGCTAGATAGATAGATAGAGAGATAAATAAATAAATAAATAAATAATAAATTAATAATCTTTCTCGTCTAGGGAAACTAGAGCAGTCACAGCTGATTTGAGAGTTTTATATTTGAAAGACTCTAGGTACTCTTCAGATACCATTGATAAAAGGGTATGGATTTCTAAGCATCTTTTATTTTTCCTTTTCTTTTTCTTTTTTACAGAGAGAGGGGTCTTGCAATATTGCCAGGCTAGACACAAAAATCCTAGGTTCATGTGATTCTTTTGCCTCAGCCTCCCGAATAGCTGGAGTTACAGGTGCACACCACCTACCTGGTGTCCTACACTTCTTTATGAAGGAAATGGTTCCACCAGGGAACCGTAAGTACAAACACTCATCCTGTGATCATATCATTGCATTTTTTGTTTGGAAGTGAAAGCTCACTTGGACAAACGCAAGTAGTCATATCACAATTCTGATAAGTGTTAAATGCCCACTCCTAATAGTTGCTATAATCTGGGAATCATAGAAAATATGAGTTAAGCAGATCTGCCTTTAGAATTTGCTAGACCTTCAGAAAGAGTACAAGTAGAGTTCACATACCTTATGTCTAAATATTTTAACATGTTATCAAAATCACTTGAAGTTAGATGAAACACTGAAAACATATACTTGGTTTTTGAAAATTTAATTAAACCTTATGTATACTTATATAAAAAGAAAGTGATTCATTAATATTAATGATAATTTTAATATTCAATACACATGTAGTCACCCATGTTCGTGCTTTGTTCATGTTATGCTTTTACCTTCTTATACACAAATACGAGAGACATATTTCAGTGCAAAATGCTTCTCAGCTGCCAAACAATGGGTACATTGCTAATTAGTGAGAATGTCCAAATCACAATTTGAAATACAGAGTAGAGGCAGAAATTAGATGCTTAATAGTACAGGGAAATGGTACTATGTTATGTAAGAATAGCTTCTATTTAGGCCTTCCAAAAGGAAAGATTTGAGAAGTCTATTTTTTATCTTTTAATGTCATGAGAACACCACTGCTCAAATTCTGACTGCAGTTTATTTATTTATTTTTTTAATTTTTTTAATTTTTTAATTTTTATTAAAGCATAGCTGTGTACATTGATATGATCATGGGGCATCATTCACTAGCTTCACAGAGCGTTTGACACAGTGTCTGTCTCCGACCTATAAACCTTGATCATTTAGATGTAGTGCCTTTGTTTTCAAAATATAAGTGTAAGATGTTTACTTAAAATTTGCTAGTGTCTGTATGCTGTTAACCACGAGAGCAAAAGTTTAGGATTGCAGGGTGCCGTGTTCTGAGGCTGAATACTGCCTTCCTCAGGTACACAAATATCGTTCATTAGGGTGGTGCCTGTCGCTCAGTGGGTAGGGCGCCAACCCCATATACTGAGGGTGACGGGTTCAAACCCGGCCCCAGCCAAATTTCAACCAAAAAATAGCCAGGTGTTGTGGCCAGTGCCTGTAATTCCAGCTACTTGGGAGGCTGAGGCAAGAAAATCGCCTAAGCCCAGGAGTTGGAGGTTGCTGCGAGCTGTGATACCACAGCACTCTACCGAGGGTGATAAAGTGAGACTCTGTCTCTACAAAGGGAAAAAAAAAAATCTTTCATTAATTTATTCCATTTTTTTTTTCATTACTGATCAAACTACGCAGGTATTTCAGGCAAATTCCACAAGCTGTTGAACCCCTATGAGGGCCTTTGCTCGCCTGAGTGGAAAGTGTATACAAATTACCTCAGAGTAGAAAATTAGAAAATATGTGGAGACAAAAGAGATAGTGATGAATTTTGAAATTTAGGCAGAAGTTGTTATGTACCACAAAGACTACTGAAGACTATTTTGTTTTTTTGGCTAAAGAACATTCTAAAAGTGGCATCAAATTCATTTACTGAGATTCCATGATATTAATATTGTCTCTAATCTTCCTAACAGCCCTTCAGATGACAAAAATTATTTCAAGTTATTTATACGAACATCTGCCTGAAATTTATTTTGTGGTAAATTAAGTCAAGTAAAATTAATGATTAAGTAAATACATTCCCCAACATAAATAACCAGTTCATAATTAAGCAGTAATTTAAAATTATCTCCTTTTCCAAAGTCCATGACCTACCCACCAGATCTGGCCTTCATGACGTCCTGTTTAGCAATCTTGATGATACATTCATAGATGACACATTCTATGGGTGTGGATGGACAAAGGTGTTTGAGAACATGTTTACTGATACCACAATGGCCCTTTGATTTTGTCTACAGTTTTGATTCAAGAATGTCGGCATTGACTATTGTTTCTAAAGTTTAACTAGTTAACAAGTCCAGAGCAATAAGTAGTTTAGTTGGTTTTTAACTCATGAGCACACACTACTCTCTAAAGTTCTCTGACACTTGAGGGTCTATTTAAATATATGAAAATATGTCATTTGTAATAATTTTGTTGAGTGTATCATCTTATACTAGGGACAGTTTAATAAGCATTTAGACTATCTAAATGGTGCAATCATACAAAGAAATTAAAATACTATAAATAGAAGTATATCATTATTATTATTATTTTACAATTTAATGATAACAAAAGTCAGTATTAAAACCCCTGATTTGTATAGAAAAATGAAAGGAATAGGAATATTTTTAGAAAACTTAAAGATAAATTCAAGTCTATCAAATTGCACAAAAATTCTCAAGTGTTAGATATACTGTCTGTGTTTAGAATATCTTAATACACATATGTATGTTAATATGGTAATGTATCCATACATAAGCATACTTTTAAATTTTATTTCCTTGCTTATTTTTTATTTTTTTGCTTTGTGGTTGTTGAGACAGAGTCCCGCTCTATGCCCTGAGCAGAGTGTAATGGCATCATAGCTCGCTGCAACCTCGGACTTGGGCTTTGGGCATCCCCCTGCCCAAGCCTCTGGAAGCCGCTGGGATTACAGGCACTGGTGGTGGCGCCCGGCTGGGTTTTTCCATTTTTTTCATGAATCAGGGTCTCACTCTCACTCAGGCGAGTGTGGAACTCCTGAGCTCAAGCAATTCTCCCTCCTCAGCCTCCCACAGTGCTGGGATTACAGGCGGGGGCCACCTCGCCTGGCAAAGCATACATTTTTTAATAACTGTATGTGGAATAAATGCCTTGGAAGAAGTTAGTTTCCAGAGCCTGATGTAGTTGCTGTTGTGATGGTTACCTATTTTTAGCAGAGCATACAGAGCTGGATAAGTCAAGTGATGAGTGTTGCAAGTTAGATAGAGTTAAGGTCTTCTTACATATATTAAAAGATAAATAAATGTTAAATGTATGAAATAGTTTCAATTTATATTGAAATAAAAACAATGTATTATGAATGATCTTTAAGTATGGTATAATTTTATGTCATTCTCAAACCATAATATTCAAAATAATACTCAACTCACTCAAAATTAAAAAAATATCAACCAAGTAATGGATTCCAATTTTCATCTACAAAATTGACATAAGTAATAAGCTTGATAAATAAAACTTTGTAATGAAATATGTGTAAAAAAACAAATAGGCTCAACACTGTTATTAGAATTTTGAATCAATACAATAGGTGGACTCTGGCAATATCTTTCAAAATTTAAAAAGTTACACCCTTTTAACCTAGATATTCTATTTCTATAACTTTAATGACATCTTCACACAAGAGCACAGCCACAAGCAAGTATATTCCTTGTATCACTGCTTTAATTCATGAAAAAAATTTTAAAAACTCACACAGTCATTAATAGTACATTGCTTTTTATGTGGTAAATCATGACATGGAATTATATCCCTCATTTTTTGTTATGTTTTTTAATATAAGAAGAGCAAGTTAAAAGCCATATGGCTCATAGAATCATATTTGTACCAAAATAAAAAGCTCATCTTTATCTTATTATCTGTGTTTATTCATCTTCATACTGGACCAAAATAAAAAAGCTCATCTTTAGGGTGGCGCCTGTGGCTCAGTGAGCAGGGCGCCAGCCCCATATACCAAGGGTGGCGGGTTCAAACCCAGCCCCAGCCAAACTGCAACAACAACAAAAAAAGCCGGGCATTGTGGTGGGTGCCTGTAGTCCCAGCTACTCGGGAGGCTGAGGCAGGAGAATCACCTAAGCTCAGGAGCTGGAGGTTGCTGTGAGCTGTGTAACGCCATGGCACTCTACCGAGGGCAATAAAGTGAAACTCTGTCTCTACAAAAAAAAAAAAAAAGTTCATCTTTATCTTTTTATCTGTGTTTATTCATTTTCCTACTGGTCTGTGGACATGGTGACTGAAATGGAACAGATTTGAAACTATAACAATGAAAACATGTTAAGGATGGCAAGATGAAAAATAGAAGGAGCCTTCTCTTTGATGATATTGTGAAGCTATTATATTAGTCTTGGTCTGTTTGCTTCTGGGTTTCTTGTAAAGCGAGAAAAGTATTTCCCTAGTGGCTAAGTGTATTACGTATGATAGCCAAACATGTTAAAGCATACCCCATTAGCAGTCAAATTTTCGTGCTACAAACAACTAAACTGGTCCATGTTTGTTTATGGCATTTGCATAGATTTGATCAACACGTTAGTGAAAGGCTCTCGGAATTGAATAGAATTCAACAAGGGAGAATATACAAACTTTGCAAAATACAATAATTAAAATGATGTATGTGATGTCCCTTTGGGTGTTAGAACTATAACTCACTATTAAACTGCTTTTTGTTTCATGGACTGTCTTAACTGATTTTGGAGTAACAGTGATTTTCAGAACTGATTTCAAATTTCTGTTGTTTTCTGGTTATTTCAACTTGTAGCCTATATGCTGGGAGGCAAATACCTATGAAGTAGTGATGGTGCTTGGTATCAACATTACTTATTGTATAGAATTTCCACTATGTGGTGGTAATTATTCTAAAATGCTAAACTCTGAAAAATATGTAGTGTTTTAATTCATTTTCATAAGGGGCTCATTATACAAATAATAATGAAAATCAACCCAAGCAAGTTTGGATCAATTTGCGTATATGTGGGGCCCATGGTCCCAAGAATTTTCCCAGCTGTTAAAAAAATCAATTGTTAAACATAGAAAATTACAGTAAAAATGCTTCTTGTTTGTTAGAATGTTTCAATTACATTTTGTACTGAATTTCAATTTCCTAAATGCCTTATCTCTATGACCTTCGTTGGCAACAATCAACTCTCATTTCTTCTTGCTGGGAGACATACCAGAAAATAAGTTTTCAGTTTTAAATTATATCAGGGATAAAAGAAAAATATCTCCTTATGTAGAGACTCTTGTGGAAAAAGATCTATTCTTTAGCAATGTCTTGCCAATGTAAACCCAGGTTCTATGTTATTTTATGTATTAAATTTAATTACACTGTAAATATCAGGAAAGTTAGAGACACATCTCACCATTTCCCCACTATAGTCTGTGCGAATAAATAAATGAATGAATAATTACACAGAATTCTTTAGATCTCTCTGCCTTTAAACATTTGCTCTCTTATTTTTCAAATTGTTTACAAAATTTTACTTTAAATCTCTTTCATCAAGAATTTAAATGATTCCAAAAGATACATAATATAAAGTAAAAATAAAATTGTGATCAATATACACATTTAAAAATATCAGTAAGGCTCACGCCTGTAATCCTAGCACTCTGGGAGGCCAAGGCTGTGGATTGCTTGAGCTCAGGAGTTCAAGACCAGCCTGAGCAGGAGCAAGATCCTGTCTCTACTAAAAATAGAAAAACTAGCCAGCATGGTGGTGAGTGCCTGTAGTTCTAGCTACTTGGGAGGTTAAACAAGAAGATCACATAAGCCTAAGAGTTTGAGGTTACTGTGAGCTATGATGCCACAGCACTCTACCAAGGGCAACAGAGTGAGACCCTGAAATGAAGGAATGAATAAATAAATAAGAAATATGGCTTTTAGATTGGAGTACCTGCATTGGGTTCTGACACTGACACTTAGTGTTTTACTTATTGATCTTCAAGCTGACACTTAAATGTTTATTTTTAGGTTAGTCATTAAAATATCTGAAAGCAGTATTTTTATTGTTTGTTTTCTTTCTGGACATAAGAATATTTTATAAGTATTTTATTGTTTATTTTATTTCTGGACATATTATCTCTTTGGAACATTATGGTGTGTGACAGATTCCAACTCGTGTTAGAAAGTATGATTTTTTCTCTATTCTACTTTAGAGTCTAGATACTTCCTTGAGCTGGAAGCACGCTATTTCCCCAGCATCAGCTCTCAGTAGGTTCTCACCATTCTTTGGCAACATTTAGTTAATAACCATTTTCCAAATGCTACTGTTCTGTTTTTTATATCTCCAGGCCTTTTTATACTAGTTTAAACCCTTCCTCAAGGTATAATTTAAACACCTTTTGGGACAGATAACTTACCTCTACTCTAAGTCAAATGGATCCAAGCATATGTAGTTCCTGTGTCATGACCACTAGTTTGAGTTTCATAACAAGTGAAGAGCAAGCATGCAAATTCTAATACGTTTTAGAACTTCTTTCATCTGCTACTTCAGTGGAAAGTAAATATTCTTTGGATCTCGCTCCACTTCCTTTTCTTCAACTCAAGTTATATGAAAGACAAGACTCAAAACAATAAAATGATTGTGAGGTAACATAGGGGGAATACTCAGGACATTGGTGTAGGCAAAAATTTTATGGCTAAGTCTTTAAAAATACATGCAATAAAAACAAAACTCGACAAATGGGACTTAAGTAAACCAAAAGGCTTTTGCATAGCAAAAGAAATAATCAACTGAGTGAACAGAAACCAAAATAAATGAGAGAAAATATTTCTAAATTATTCATCCAGTAGGGGACTAACAAGCAGAATGTGCAAGGAATTCAAAATACTCAACCAAAAAATCCACAGATAGTCTCCTGAAAAAGTGTACAGAAGACATGAATAGGCCACTTTTAAAAGAAGACATACCACTGGCCCAGAGGCATATGAAATAAATGCCCAACACCACTAATCATCAGAGAAATGCAAATTTTCATATTATCCCAGGCAGAATGATTATTACTAAAAAGACAAAAAAATAACACATGTTGGTGAGAATGGGGAGGAAAGAAACTTTTACACAGTGTTGGTTGGATGTAAATAAATACAACCTCTATGGAAAACAGTATGAAGGTTTCTTCTTGAATTAAAAATAAAATAGCCATTCGATCCATCAAAGAAAAAGCATCAAAAAGATACCTGCACTCACGTTTATTGATACCTGCAGATACTCAAAGCGTCAATGCATCAAAGAGATACCTGCACTCAAGTTTATTGCAGCACTGTTCACCAAAGCAGAGATCTGGAAGGAACTTTAGCGTCCTCCAGAAAATGAGTGGAAAAAGAATGCGGTATCGTTATAGAATAGACTACTATTCAGCCATAAAAAAACAGCAAAATCACCTTGGTTTTTTTGGCCATTATCTTAACTGAAATAAGCTGGGTGCAGAAAGTCAGATCTCACGTTCTCACTCATACATGGGTGCAAAAAATGTGTGTCCACAGGGACATAGACAATCTAATGATAGACAATGGAAACTGGAAGGGCGAGGGGGTTGGAGAGGAGGTGGATGATCAGATATTAATTAATGAATACAATGCACATTATTTGGGTGATGAACATTCTAAAAGCCCTGTCTTGAGAAATATACAATCTATGCACGTGTGTAAAAAATATTGTACGTAATCCATACATGCATGCAATAGAAAAAGGTTATTTATAGAATAGCTAGCATTGTGGCAGGTGCCTGTAGTCTCAGCTACTTGGGAGGCTGAGGAGGGAGGATGACTTAAGGCTAGGAATTCAAGGTTGCAGTGTGCTACAATCATTCCTGTGAATAGCCACTGCCTGTATTTCAGCCAGGAAAACATAGCAAGACCTCATTTCAAAGGAAAGAAGGAAGACAGGAAGGAAGGGGGCTAGGGAGGGAGGGAGAGGAAAAGAAAAGAGTGAGAGGAGGCAACCATGGTGGCTCACACAGGTTATCAGTGCTTTGGGAGGCTGAGGCATTCGGATCACTTGAGGCCAGTAGTTTGAGACCAGCCTGAGCAAAACAGTGAGACCCTCAGCTATACAGAAAAATAGAAAAAATAGCCAGGTATGGCTGCACACACCTGCAGTACCAGATATTGAGGACACTGAGGCATGAAAATCGCTTGTGGCCAGGAGTCTGAGGCTGCAGAAAGCAATGATGCCACTGCACTTCAGCCCTGGGCAACAGAGAGAGACTGTCTCAAAAGGCACACAAAAAAGAAAAAAAGGAAAAATGCTCTGAGCCTGTTACACAGATAAACTACATCCTTTTTCATATTGTGACCACCTGCCTTTACAAAAATGGAAGACAGAAGTATATTCTAAGACTTGAAATCTTATAAAAATGTCCGGTCTTTCTGTTATATTTAATATATTATTTTATGTTGTTTTGTGTCTTGAGGGCTTTAGAAGAATTCTCATCCTTCTGAAAGTTCTTTTGGTGACCAGTAAATCTAACTCCTAATCTAGGGAAAAAGCTATATTTGGTCTGAAAAAACAGTCATATTTTGACATTCAAAGTGGTATTTCATAGTTGTCTATTTTAGAAATACTCATCCAATGAGGTTTAATTAAGTTTTGTGAAAGTTTGGCCTTGATGTCCTTGTTTTCTTCAGACTCAAGCTCCACACTCTTTCTGAAGGCAAAATTTGATTTAAAAAGTAGGAAAATGAAGTCTAGGAGAAATCTACAGAAGTCTACAGAATACAAAGCCTCCTGCCCATTGCTGTTCATAGCACTGTGCTCGGATTGGAAGGACGTGAAGGGGGGAGAAGAAACACTTCTCATCCATCTTGCAACTAAATTGAACAAAAATATTGAGGCTCGGGGACTATGGAGGCTACTGCTTTCTCAGTATTCACAGTGTCTCTTGGCAACCACGTGTGAGAGTTAGAAAGGCTCTGGAATCAACAGATTTTTTTTTTGTTTATTTTTTTTGTTTTTTCCTAATGAAAAATGTGTGGCTTGTGTCTACTTCATTTCTGGAATTGACAGGGAACATTACTTCAAGGAGGAAGTACACAAATCTCTCTCCTAAATGTTTTACAAGGCAGATGCCAAGACACTACTTCCTCGGTGCTGCTCCAATTAAACGATCACGTGTGTGCCCAAATGCAGAGAGCATTTGATCTGAAGATATGGCAGAGAGCTTTGACAAAATAGACACAGAGGAGACTCCTGAGTCCTAAAATCACATCCAGTTGATATGTTTAAATTAAGAAATTAACTATATCTTAGTTAAATCAATATATTACACTTTAAACAAGACATCTGCCTATACTTAGATAAATCTAATTCACATTTTAAACGCTTATGAGTTATAAAAACCACAGAAAGAAAAAATAGTGCCCATAGCAGAAAAATAATTTATTTCTTTCAAAATCTTTTTTTTTTTTATAAGTAACTATTAAAAAACTACATGATGCTAGGAACCAAAAGGACCTTTAACTGAGAACACAAAAAGATCCACTTTTTTTTTTTTTGGAGGGGGGGCTGGGTTTGAACCTGCCACCACCGGCATATGGGGCCGGCGCCCTACTCCGTTGAGCCACAGGCACCAACCTAAGATTCACTTTTTTGTCTTGGGTGACAGTCACAAGTGAGATAACCAGTTCAAGGAAGGGAGTGCCAGTGAGATATCAGATCCGTATTATGGAGATTGATTTCATCCCAGAGTATATGCATTAAAGAGCTCCACTGTATGACCTTTGTCTAATGATACAGGGATAAATATTAGGCCCCATGGCAAACCACATTTTTATGGGAGCCTTTAGTCTTTGCTTACATTTAATAAAGCACACTGCAGGCGGACCTCAAAGATGACTGCACGAACGGACAGCTCATCTCTTTTACAGGCGAGGAGGTCTGGAAGAGTAGTATATTAGTCTGAAATTATTGGCAAGATAGCATAAATGCCAGCTTTAAAAATTAAGCACGTTTCTTTAAAAAAGAAAATAATGAAAATACTATTCTTTGCCTTTGTAACATTTATTTTATCAAGCTGATTTTCTCTGTCTCAAAACATATCAAAACATGCATTAATCTCAGTTCATGACAAAGACTAATCTTTTAATATCTTGTGACAAAAATTTGTCATCGTTAAATAAAATTTTTGGATTTATATGAAAAATTGATATATTCATTGAATTACTATGTACATCACTTCAGACAATTCAATCTAATAATAGTAGACTACAAACAAAAATAAAATAAATTACACTAGGAAGAAATTGATTTAAGAAGAAGACAAGAGTGCGATATGTAAATTTAAAATGAATTCCTTTTAGGTAAGCAGTACATCACAGATCAAATTCACATCATAAACACCAGGCAGGTCTATGAAAATTTAATTCTCCTTTTTAAGGGATATAATTTCCTCTATACTCATTGATGCAAGGTACATCTGGGACAGATATAAACTTTTTAAAGTCTGACACTGATAGAAATTTGTTTTTTATTTTACTTTGATGCAACATAATATGACCACACATGGCTGAAATTAACTCAATCAATCTATTTTATCATCATTTATGTATTAAGGAATAAATTATAATGCTGAATTTAGTACTGATTTGTAAATGAAAGGACTGTGTTCTTATCTGGCCTGTCTATTCCTAGAAAAATTTAGATAATATGAACAGCACTATGGGTCCTAGGCAGCTTAGATGATTTAAGAGCTTTGGAGGCAGCTAAACAAGTGTAAATTCATAAACATCAGATATGATGCAAAGTAGTAAAAAACATTTTGTGTAATATGCCTGAAATATATAGGCAATTGATTTTAAAAAATCATAGAAAGTAAAAAGGCAATCTTCAATATTTCTTGATTATCTTAATAAATGTAGTAATGTTTGCTAACATAGATATGATTGAATTATCTATCATAATTACATTGATTTTTAATTATTAATTACATAGGCATCACTTTTGTATGACTTTTTTCTAATGTGCTATGATATATTTCATTTATAATAATTTTAATTATTCAACAATGATGAATAACTTTCTGAATTATCCTGTTAAATTTTAATCAAGCTTTCCTTTCCTCCTAGTCTCATCTTGGTCTTTTCTTATTCTCTTAATGTTTGCAATGCTTTTGATTTAATTCTCTCTTGCTTTCCCTAGATCTTTGCACTGATAGTTAACTACCCCTTCATGCTTGTTAATTTCCCACCTACTCTTACTTGTCTGCTTCTGTCTACAAATATATTCAAATAACTCATTAATAAAATTAGAAAAAGTACATTTTTCATTAACATTATAAATACACATAGAAATATATACACTGTCATCACTACCATAAAAATGTGAAGTGTCACATTCCTCATCTTGCAAATATGCTCTGGCATAGATATCTAACAGGAGTTCAACTGTGACACACACATTGCATGTATTCAGTGAGTATACGCCTTTACTGAATGCTGCATATATTTAACATTTAGGCTATATCAGGATAAACTCCTAGTGTGTTTGCTTGCCTTGCTTGGGCCTTTCCTCAAGAGTTGCTGGCTATTAGTTACCATTGGTTTCTACAGATGATATTCTCCATTAATGTACATGATCACTACTTTCGGTCTAGTTTTTATCCATCTTCTTCTGAAACTTTGCTTTGCCATGTTATATATTCTCCTGTATTGACTATAAATTTTATTTAGTCCTACATTCCCAAAGTGTTACATCTTTTCCTAGTTTTTCTTCTGATCTGGTTTTCTGAAATAGTTTACATAGTTAATTTCGTACTCTTTCTTGAAACTTTTCTTACTTATATTTTATGATACTATATAATATGTTAGTCTCTGTGTTACGACCTTCCTTTCTTCCTCACAGTATGTGTGCTTTCCTAAATATTTGGCCTTTAGGACACTCCACCCACTTACCACTCTTAGTATTCTCAGGTGTGGTGGCTCACATCTGTAAACCTAGGGCTTTGGGAGTCTGGGCCAGGTGGATCAGTTTCAGCAAGAGTTCAAGACAAAATAGAGTAGAATCCATGGGAGAAACCCATTAACATACTACAGAGAGCAAAAGAGGTGTGCCACCAGGGGAGAGGATTGTAAACTCTGCCCCAGTTAAATAAAGGGGCATGCTCTTCCTCTCTCCACTTCTTTTCTTCTCTCTTGTCCTTGCACATGGGGTATGCAGAATCTGGAAGAGGGAAAGGGAGTAAAAGAACTGAATATCCCTCTTTTCCAAGAACAAGTCTGGTTTGCACCAGGTTTGGAGACCAATTTGGAATAGAATATGATATTAAAGTTAAACTGGAATAAGCTAATTTTTAGTGTTTTGTTTTGGTCCAGATTCTACTCCAGTTTTTATTATTTCTTATATCCTTGCCTCTCCAAAATTAAGAATACCAGTAGCTTCATTGCCACCCATCTAACAACTCAATGTTTCACCTCTAAGGTCACCCAAGCCAGTCCTCTCCCAATGTAATTAGAAGTAGATCAGGGGAAGAAGATTCTAGCAGGTCTCATCTACTGGATATCAATGGACATTGGTGATGGAGAAAGGGAGCACTGTCCTCTAATTCTGGAGCAAAAGAAAAAGTCTCCTTCAGTGTCCCGTCACTTGTTTGCTGTTCCCTTTCTTGATTTGCCCTCTCTCCCTTCTAGAGCCAATGAATTTCTTTTCATGCTTCAAGATTCAGCTTGTATACTATTTCCCACATGACTTTTTTTCTCATTCTTCTAGACAAGTTTAAAGGCTCTTATGTCCAAACATAATTCTGACACAGAATTGATCGCATGTGTCTATATTGTTTGTACTTCCCTATACTCTTAATGGAAACCTCGTTCAAAGATCCAATCCTGGACCACATAAAACAACCAAATAAAAATCCAATTATGGACACCTAGATTACATTTCAAGTATGCTTCTACGTCCTCTTAGAATTCCCTTATCTGAAACTCCTTGTCTTCTACTCTTGTGATCATTTTCTTACCATATACCAGGAACTTTTTATGCTAGGAATATACCATTATACTTTTTATACTAAGAATATAGCATTAATTAAAGTCTCTACTTTCACACAGATTACAGTAGTGTCCATTCACCATACAAGATAGTACGTATTGCTATTGGATTTATTTTACATATCACTCTCAAGTTTGATCAGCATGACATTAAAGTCAACCACACACAGAACTTTGGCCAAAAAGAACCAAAGGTAGAGATTTTATAAGCAGACTACAGTTTTCTCTCAGAAAAAGCAGCAAATATTTACAAAAATGAATGAAAGAGGAAGAAAAGAATGAACATTTAAAAAAGGAACAAGAAAGAGAATATAAAAGTACAAAAGGATTTTTAAAAGTTAAAGATTGAAATTAGAAAAGGAATTAGAAAAGGGAAGAAAGAAGAGCAGAATGAAGAAATGTCTGTTTGCCCCACCCATCTATCTACCCCTCCATCTATCTACCCTTCTCTATTTTCCCCTCCATCTATCTGCCCCTCCATCTGCCCCTCCATCTATCTGCCCCCATCTATCCACCCCTCCATCTATCTACCCCCCTTTATTTTCCCCTCCATCTATCTGTCCCTCCATCTGCCCCTCCATCTAACTGCCCCCCATCTATCTACCCCTCCATCTATCTACCCTCCTCTATTTTCCCCTCCATCTATCTGCCCCTCCATTTGCCCCTCCATCTATCTGCCCCCCATCTATCTACCCCTCCATCTATCTACCCCCCTTTATTTTCCCCTCCATCTATCCGCCCCTCCATCTATCCGCCCCTCCATTTATCTACCCCTCCATCTATCTACCCCTCCATCTATCTACCCCTCCCAATAATCAGGTACTCTAAAGAATGCAAACTGATATTAGTACTAGTCTAAAACTGTAATTGGGCAGTACGTATTCTAGAGAAAAATGAAATCAGCAATATGTTCCAAAGCCAATAATTTAGATCATTTTATGTCAGATTTTCTTCACACTTTTGGACAATAAGTTTGCTTTGCTGAATTTCCTTAAAGTATTCCTACTTGGAGAACACATTTGATGGTCATACTTAAATATTTAATTCATTGTCATAATTTTAGAATATCGTTTCTGTTGTGATATCCCAAAGAAGGTTTTAAAATGAGCTAACTGAACCACTGTAGAACTATGCTACAAAAATAACAGTTCTGGGACTTTGGCCTTTTAGTTAGTGATAAAACAAAATCTGTCAATGATGAGTTTTAACAGAATTCAGAGTGGACAGATATCTCAGATACTGAGCATTTGTCTCCCTGAAACCTGACCACATCTGCTGGGTGCCAAAATACGGACTTGCTGAGACTTGGGAGAAATAAAACTTATATAAATGCAAGACATTTATAAAATAACTATAGTGCTAATACAAAAACATGTATGTGTTAATAAAAAACATGTATGGGGTGGCACCTGTGGCTCAGTGGGTAAGGCACCGGCCCCATATACCGAGGGTGGCCCATAAACCCGGCCCCGGGCATTGTGGCGGGAGCCTGTAGTCCCAGCTACTCAGGAGACTGAGGCAAGAGAATTGCTTAAGCCCAGGAGTTGGAGGTTGCTGTGAGCTGGGTGAGGCCACGGCACTCTACTGAGGGCCATAAAGTGAGACTCTGTCTCTACCAAAAAAAAAAAAATAAATAAAAAATAAAAAACATGTATGTAAGCTAATTATATATGTCTATCTATGTATGTTTATGTATGTATGTTTAGAAAACAAACAAGCCACAACATCAAATCCAATTTTTGTTGCAATTTCTCAAATTTTATAGGAAAGTAAAATATTTAAAGGGTTTTATTTCTTTAGCAAGCTTTATGTTATAGCCTAAATTATCTCTAAGTATGTTACGACCAGACTGACAAAAGGTCTAGAATAGAATAGAATAGTGAAGCCAGATCAGGCTTCTAACTGACTGTGTGATGTAATTAGTGGTAGTAGTGCTGGATGACAGTCTGTAAAGCTTTGCTATCTCTGATAACAATGAAATAATATATGGGAGAATTTGCTTGCATAATCCTGACCAACTGTTCCCAGGAACTATATGACATTACTAAGAGATAGTCCCTGACCACAGGTGGGACGTACACAAACGCACATCCCTCTTCTACTTTTTGCAATTCCAGGTTGAGGCTCAGCAATTTCATTCTTGCTTGCTTTGTGAACTTCCTACTAGGGACTCATTTTTATTCATATGTTTCTTAGTCCTTTAGACCTTAATCAAACCACACACACAGAAACATCTTTACATATAACATTTATATATATATACATGAAGTGATAGATAAATGTAACTTTGATTTCTTATTTATTTATTTACTTTAAACCTAATTTATAATTGATGTAATGTAATGAGATAACAGTCTTTTAAATCTATAAATTAGAAAGTCATCAAAAAGTAATACAAGAACTCTCACTCACATTTGTGAAATGTAATCAAATTGCAAAATACACATAAGAAGACTTGAAATGTTTAATCCCTTTACCCACATTTCCATACTTTTAAGGACTTTTCCGGAAGCAATACTTAGAGATACATGATTGCTCTTTACATTCTTCTTTATAGCTGCTCAATATTGGAATCAAAATACATGGCTAAGACACTAGATTTATTAATTGACTTTTACTGCCCAAATCTACATACTGGAATTTATTAACTAAAATGTTGAAAATATGTTGCTAATTGGAAAACATGCTATACAGTGTACATGCTATTGCAATATTATTTATTTTGAGTGATGAATATGAGCTGTTCCTACCCTAATTTATGTGTAATTTTCTCCAGAAATGCTTAGCTACTTAATTTAAGACAAGTAAAATTGGTTGGATTGGGCGGCGCCTGTGGCTCAGTCGGTAGGGCACCGGCCCCATATACCGAGGGTGGCGGGTTCAAACCTAGCCCCGGCCAAACTGCAACCAAAAAATAGCCGGGCGTTGTGGCAGGCGCCTGTAGTCCCAGCTGCTCGGGAGGCTGAGGCAAGAGAACTGCTTAAGCCCAGGAGTTGGAGGTTGCTGTGAGCTGTGTGAGGCCATGGCACTCTACAGAGGGCCATAAAGTGAGACTCTGTCTCTACAAAAAAAAAAAAAAATTGGTTGGATTTTCTAAAGTTATGGTTTTGCCAGGACATTGAAATGAAAAGGAGAAAAGAAGTGCTATAAAGTTGAGAGCACTTGTCAGGTCAGAAATATACTAATAGAACATGCTTTCTTAGCTGGTTAAGGAGCAAAGTAACAATAAGAAAACAAAGTGGACAAGGAAGAAACAATGGCCAGATTGATACACTGTTCATTACAGGGAATGAATCCTTACAGTTGGGGACTGAACAAGTAATCAGAACTTATTTCTATAACCAGTAACGTAATAATTCCAATAACATTTGGGGCATTGCAATGTTTTCACAAGTTTGATAATTTGCTTCACACTTTTCAGCATGTTTGATATGCAAAAGTTTTAAATTTCTTTGTTATGACCCTTTATGATTGTCTTTCTCCTCAGGAAGTTTTTTGTAACCCCAAATCAATGTGTTAATGAACCCATATTCTCTTCAGTGTTTGTAAACTATTTTATGTTTTAAATTTTAATCTTCAATCCATCTATAATTTACTTTGATTTAAATCTTATCCTCCCCTGAGACAGAGACTATCTTGATATCTCAAGGTTGTATTTTGATCAAACCATTTCTTTATTATTAGTTTGACTGTCGTTTTCTATGAGAAGTATCTTCAGGATATACAGGAGTGTACTATCTCTCCCAATTTCCACTGCCATCCCTCACCTCCAAGCCCTGTCTTCTCTAGTCTGGAACACTGCAGTAGCTTTTCAAAGGATTCCTTGTAATATTCTCCACACTGTGGCAAAGTGATCATTCAAAACAAATGTCAGACCAAGACGCTCCTCTGTTCAAAATATTCAAGCAGATTTTTCATCACACTCTGCATAAATTCTAAAGGCTTTGTTACAACATGGTCTGATAGTTAGGCTTTGCTTCCTAGCTTGGTACACACCAGCCACACGGTTTCAATATTGCTTTTAAAACGGCCAAGCAAACTTCCTTGCACCGATGATCCCTAGTGTTTCTTTCTGAAATTCTCTGTGTTTACTTAACATGTTCTTATACTTCATTCTGATGTTCAAATATTATAATAGGTACAACCTCCATGGAGATTAATCAATAAAGCAGGTGTCAGTACAGTCAGTGATCCTGTTCACCACTTTCTCATCACATCTCGATTCCTCCTTTCCTAATGGTAGCCTATATGTTTTTTGTTCGGTGATCATTATTTCCATGTGTTTCTTTGTACATTTGTTACATATGACTGAGCAACCTATAATGTCTGAAGGATAATCTATAAAGTATAAGGTATCTCATGGAATTTGGGGAGAGTTGCAGAAATCAAATATAGAGAACACGAGGCCAGCAAAATGGCTGTGGACACGACGAGGCTGTTCACACAGATTCCAATTATGCTGCCAATCAGTAAACCTAGGAACCAGCCGTACATCACAGTGTTCATAAACATAACCCTGCTGGCTGGGAGCCGGGCTGAGACTTATAATCCCATCATTTTAAGAAGCCAAGGTGGAAGGCTCATGTGAATACAGGAGTTCAAGACCAGTGTGGGCAACGTAGCTTAGACTCTGTCTCTACAAAAAATAAAATAATTAAAAATAATAAATAAAAATTATCCAGGTGTGGCGGTGTGTGCCTTTAGTTTCAGCTACTCGGGAGACTGAAGCAGGAGGACCACTTGAGCCCAGGAGTTTGAGGTTCGAATAAGCTCGGATTGTGCCTCTGCACTCTAGCCCAAGTAACAGAGAAAGACTCTGTCAGAGAAAGAAAGAGAAAGAAAGAGAGAAAGGAAAGAAAGTTTACTTTAGGGAGGCAACTGTGGCTCATGGAGTAGGGCGCTGGCCCCATATACTGAGGGAGTGGGTTCAAGCTCGGCCCTGGCCAAAAACTGCAAAAAAAAAAAAAAAAAAAAAAAGAAAAGAAAAGAAAATTTACTTCAAGTTTGAAGATTTTGATGATAAGAAGCATGTCAAATATACCTCCAAGGCTTGTGGTGATAGCCTTGCAGAAACATTGGTTTGGGGCATGCTAAGGGACATGTGACATTTTGGCTGCAAAGGAATTCAAGAAATGTGTTCACCTTATCTAGGGTGGTTCAGTGGTAAAAAGTGAGACAGTTGCAGTGTGCTCTACAGTTGTGACTTTTGGCTCCTCAATACTTGTATTTATATTTCACTACACAATAAAACAGCCTATTTTCACGCCCCAGCTGCACAACTGTACATGCATAATGTAAGATGTGCCAACTCTTTTCCCCAGAGTGGAGACCTGCATCTTATCAAGTCACTGCTTTCATGTCTGGTTGTTTTCATCTTTGCATGAGTTCATAAACAACCTTGTCTTAAAAGTATATAATAAATGGACTAAGTTAACTGAACTATCAATTACACCATTTATATTTCAGAGAAAGAAAATTGAGAGAGGAGCATAGTGCAGTACATGGAAATGGAACAATTAGGGGAGAAATGTGTTAACTACAATAGTTCTGGGTTCTAGGGCTCCATGCTTGGCTATTGTTTGTATTTATGACTTTCTTTCTCTATGACATATCCTTCAGCATGCGCCTAAGTTGTTAAGATTCTTTATCTAAAAATGTTATTAGATATTCATCCCTGGTTAACCTGAGTTCTCTGAGTTTCTTCTTATGAGGGTTTGTTGGACATGGGTATAGCAGGGAGTGTTCTAGGGCATCCCAGAGGTCTAGGGACCAGAGCCAGAGGTTCTAGGGCTCAGAGTCAGGATGCCCAGCACTGTGCAAGTCTCATAATTTCTCATTCATTCTAAGGTGCTGCACTACAATCCAGTAGGATCGTAGTAACCATGAAAGGATCTCAACACTTGGAATACAGCCCATTAGCAAATGGACAGGAAAGCTGGGGATCCTTCCAAGGGATGCTCAAGAGTCAGAATGGAACAACAATTTGGTGTAGCATGCCCATGGAGGTTCTGGCTTTGTTTTCCCAGCTCCATGTTTATAGGATGAAGGATGGAGAAACTGGCCCTTTCTTTTACATAACTGGAAAGTCCAAATTGGGTCCAAATGTTGCAGTTGATAAAGATTCTCCTTGACCAGCTTCCATGGAACTTTAGAGGAAACTTCCCAGAATGGGGAGAAGAGAGTAACAGTAAGACATCAGATTAAACCCTGCCTCTCAGGTAGGCTTTGCCTTAGCCTTTATTCTGCAGATAGATTCTGGCTCCAACCTGTTCTGGTGTGCGGATTACATAGCTCAGTCTTCTTCATTCTCACTGCACTGTAATCTTTCTCTCAACTCCTCTCTGACAACTTGAATCTTTTAGGTAATATTAGCTGCTATGAAATAACACCCAATATACGAGATAAAGCATAATAGAAATGTACTTGTTGGCGGTGCCTGTAGCTTAGTCAGCAAGGGTGCCTGCCGGCCACATACTGAACTTGGCCTACGTCTGCTAAGCAACAATGACAACTTGGACCAAAAAATAGCTGGGCCTTGTGGCAGGCGCCTGTAGTCCCAGCTACGTGGGAGGCTGGTGCAAAAGAATCGCTTAAGCCCCAAAGTTGGAGGTTGCTGTGAGCTGTGATGCCACGGCACTCTACCAGGGTGACAGCTTGAGACTCTGTCTAAAAAAAAAAGGAAGGAAGAAAGAAAGAAAGAAAAAATAAATGTACTTGTCTTTCCTACAGAGTGCAAAACAATTATTTCTTGCTGACTAGTCCTCTCCTCCATGCAGGACTTCACTTCTTCCCATTTGGTTGCTCGGTATCTTCAACATGTGGTGATCAGTGTCACAGAATGGCATGAGAGTTTCTTATGGGACTAGGTACTTCCTAGATAACACCCTTCAATTTCATCTAAACTGTACTGATCAGAATTTAATGACCTGCCCATACCTAACTTTAGGAAGTCTGAAAAAGAGGGTCTAAATGGATATTTATAATGAAGAGATTATTAGTTTCGTGATTAAGTAGCAGTCTCCGTCACATATACCTATGACTAATTGCCCGAGAAGGAAAAGAAAGAAAAAAAAAATAGAGAAAATACTGGCAACACAAAAAAACACTTGAGTTTCTTTCATAGATATCTCCAAATTACACAGTGATAGTCGTAGCTGAGCTGTGACAGAATCCTTCAGCAGTGTCCCTCAAGGATACAGAAGAAGCGCCCTTCTCTCTGTGGGAATAACTTGGAGGTGATACATCTTTTCCTTGTGGAAAGAAAGGCAACATCTGGGGAATATCAAAAGGAACAAACAATCTGACCTAGAAAAAAAGTACAGAATTTATCAAATAGGTATTTCTGGAAGGTATATGTGTAGTTTTCGCAGTAGGACCCATAATGTGAAATATATGCAGCTCCTTTCTGAATGCTTTCCCACAGGTCGCATTCCCTAAGATAGCCATGTAATCAGCGACATTGCATATTTCCCCCCACAGGGATTTCAGTCTTTTTTCCCAAGCTATCACCATGCTTACTATAACTTCTTATGAACAGAATTTCAAAGATTACAGGGATGAAATACATACAAGGCAAAGTAAGATAGACTCCCCTCTAAGAGGAGCCTAAGCTGACCATTATGTTTATTTTCTTTCTGCAAAGAACTCAGGCTCACCATCACGTTGATGGCAGATTGACTCCAAAATCCCTTCTCCAAGGCATAGATACACAGCAATTATTTTTCACTAGAAATGACATAATGATGATTAATATTTACCTTCCTTATGAATTGATGGGCACTTGGGTTGATTCCAAATATTTGCAATTGTGAATTGTGCTGCAATAAACATTTGGATGCAGGTGTCTTTTTGATAAAATGACTTACTTTCCTCAGGCTAGATAGCCAGTAGTGGTATTGCTGAATTGAATGGTAGGTATTAATTCACTTTGAGAATCTCCGTACTGTTGAGAAATCTCCGTACTGTTTTCCATGAAGGTTGTACTAATTTGCAATTCCACATGTGGTAGATGAATACCATGGAATACTACTCAGCCATAAAAAGAAGTGAATTAATGTCTTTTATAGCAGCTTGGATGAAACTGGAGATCATTACCCTAAGTGAAGTATGTCAAAAATACAAAAACCAACACCATATGTACTCTCTAATAATTTGGAACCAATTGATGGGCACACATGGGCACAGACAGAAGTGAAAGTCATTGGAAATCAAGCAGTGAAGAAGGCGGAAGAGAGGAGAGTGGAAAAACGTACCTAACAAGGACAATGAACACTATGTGGGTGATGGGCACACTTTCAGCTCTGACTTAAACATTATAAAAGCTGTCGATGTAACAAAAACATTTGTACTCCCCTTAGTATTTTGAAATTAGAAAAATAAGAAATAAATTTTAAAAAGAAAAAAATATTTACCTTCCTTCACTGTCAAGATTTTGGCTACATCACCATCAATAGACTTTATGAATACTCTATAGTCACAGCAACCCACTTAACACTGCTTCTCAAGAACATCCCTTTCAAGTTAATTGATTAAGGTGATGTGGTGATTCTTAAGGGTTTCATTGGTTTTGCCATATTTTCCAGAACCCTAAACAATTATTCTTATAGAATAAATGGAATGGTCTACTGAACATCAATTTAGGGTGTTATGTGTTAGAAATAAATTCTTCTGAGATTGAGATAAGATTCAGCAGGATGCAATACATACTTTGAAAAAGGGACCATTTACCCCTTCAGTTCTGCCCTCTGGCCCTTCTCTGCCCTGATTCATGTTCTTGAAGGTTGACTTCTGCAGACGGGTCAACAACACTCCCTTGTTCTCAATTTTTAGAAGTAATTTTGCCAACGACAAGCATGGGCAGGAGATGAGCATGTGGGAAGGGAAAGGGACCACACATTTACACTCCACCACCTCGCTCCCTCCCTGGAGCACCACTGTGGGTGCATTCTCAGGCCCCAGCTGCTACAGCCCCTCTCCCAGGCCCAGCTCTCTCTGGGATCATCATTCCTCCATTTGATCCTTTAGGCCTTGAACTGGTTTTGATTTTCTTCATTTGATATTTATTCCTTAGCCTCTAGGTTCATGTATTAGTTCCTTTTATTCTGCTATAACAGAACACTTGAGACTGGGTAATTGACAAATTTATTTATCACAGTTCCAAATGTAAATTTTTGGAAAGGATAAAATCATGGTGTCAGAGGGTTTAGTGTCTAGGGAGGGTCTGGTCTCTCCTTCCCAGATGGTGCCTTGATTCTGTGTCCTCTGGAATGGAGGAACACTGTATCCTCACATGACCAAAGATAAAAGGATAAAAATGAGCCAATCCCCTGTCAGCCAAGCCATTCTATAAGGGCTCTGAGTCCACCCCACAGGGTGGAGCATTCATAACTTACCTTCCAAATGCCACATCTTCCAAAGCTGTCAACCTGGGGATTAAGTTCCCACAAGAATTCTGGACAGGACCAAAACATTCAAGCAACAGCAGTTCATATCCCTTTAATTAAATTATTTCTATTAATGTCCTTTTAAGTGTGCCATTGTTTTTCTGTTGAGACGATGACTATCTCAGATAATTGCATTATTTCCAGTTTCCACATGACTGTTGTCCCCTCCTTCTACATGCTCATCTAAGTAACAATTTCGGTTATATATATATATATTTTTTTTTTCTCTTTCCACCGAAAACAATACCATTTTATTTATTTATTTTTAATTTTTCTTTTTTGAGACCAAGTCTCATTCTGTCTCCCTGGGTAGAGTGCAGTGGCATCATCTTAGCTCATGGCAACCTCAAACTCCTGGGTTCAAGGGATCATCTTACCTCAGTTTCCTGAGTAGCTAGGACTATAGGTGTGAGCCACCATGCCTGGCTAGTTTTTTCTACGTTTAGTAGAAATGTGGTCTCACTCTTGCTCAGGCTGTGCTGCAACTCCTGAGCTCAGGCAATCTACCCGCCTTGGCCTCTTTGAGTGCTAGGATTACAGGCGTGAGCCACCACACCCAACCTGAAAGGAGTATGTTCTATGCTCTTTTCATTCAAGTGGTCTTTCCCCCCAAAAAATATCTATTTTGATTTATTAATTCATGTCACTTACTGTGGATAGGTTAATCTGCTATTCTTCCCTATAGTCCTCAAGATTTTAATTTAATAAAGTAAAGTGAATTTCAAATAGTTTGCTAGGGATCATTGATATAGAAAAATGTTTAATTATTTTTCTGGTATCCACAGGCTTCTTCATGACACACAGCTATTCTGCAACAGCTGCTCTAAACATTTTAAAGAGCACGGACACAGCCTGCCTTTAAAGCCTTTGTGATGTCTATTTCTTGAGGGGTAATATATATGCTCATCAACATGGCATTTAATGTGCTTTAATTTTTGATCCTTTTTTTTAGAAGTCCATGAGTTTATGCATACCACTTTTCTATGATTTGAGTTTCTTTATCTAGTTTCTAGTTTTGTTTTCCTCCAATTCCTTTGCACAATTTTTTGTAATCTGATGAATTCTTACTTATTTCTCAAATGTAACACCAGATGGTCCCTAATTTATGAAGCTTTCCCTGATTCTTTTAGGATAAAGAAAACAAATAATTTCATCTACTGTAATACAAAAGTGTTTAGCACGTATATTTGTCGTGAAACAGAGTATGTTGTATAGTAATAATTTTAACAAGTTTTTCTTTGATTATATCTCTTCGCTTTATCAAGGATAAACACATTTCATGTTAATTCTGTCTATAATCTCAACAAATACCTGAACCATTAAAATTAGAATTCAATTAATAAATGGCAAATCCATCCAGGTAAACAAAATATAAGTTAATAAAGGGAAATAGTGACTTTTTTATGGTTATTAGAAATCTTCTATGTTTGGCTTTAGAATTAAAGTTGAGTGAGGAGATATTTACCAAAGATGAAGAAAGGAGAAAATAAATGAAAGGAAGGCAGATTCTGGCGAGTTAGAACTCAGTAATGAAAGAGATGGGAGTCACATTCTTAGAAAAGATATTGGAGTACTATTTAAGATTTTTAAGTTCTTGGGTATTATGAGCTCATGGGGAACCAAAATTAAACTGAAATAGATTGAAAGAATAAGACACTTTTTTTTCCATAATAATAGAAAAGACATTTTTGGAACAAAGCCAACTTAAGTGTCCTTTGACACTTACAGAAGCTTTGAAATTAATAGAGCAGAAGGAGTGGATAACAGTGGGAGTAAATTAGAGCTGAGACAGTGAATTGGATGTAGGAAAGAAAGAATAGGTATGAGTAACTAACTGAAAATCATGAGGTTGGCTTCACAGATCATAGGAGAGAACTTGGCAGCGAACCTCCGCATAAGCAACTCCCACCTCAATTTGTACTTTACTCAGACCGTATTTGTATATTCTTCTGCATTTGCCTTTTTCTTACATTGTAAATTTAATGTCCCTTATTGTATGCATTGTATAGCAAAACAGTGGTTTTGTTTTTTTAAAACTATAGTTTTCATCACCAATCTTTGGTGGGTAAAATAACTGATAGTTTGACTCAGTTTGGTTGATAGCTTTAAAATTTAATTTAGGGGGTTTTGAGGATATTCCTAAGCTTTAGTTTTATGGATTTTTTAGCATTAGTTTTATGGAGTTGGGTGAAATACACTACACATTTTTCACCACCATGAAAATGATACACTATACTACAAACTTCAAAGTGTCAAGCAAATTAAATTATATGTATATATAATAAAGAATTTAACACAATGCCTGATACCTAATAATTCTTCCATATATTACTAGATATTTTTCCTATTATTAATATAATTTGCATGAGGACTCAAAGAGACTTCTGAGAGAAGAGTTATTCCAAGGGGAAAATAGGATGTTCTAAGAACGTTCTGTTGTTTATGGGACAACTTTCTCTAGTTCAGCACTCACACAGGCTCCTGTTCAAAGTACAGAGAAAGAAGAGGCTATAGATAAATATCTTTAAAACCTCAGAATATTAAAGTTTGGTACCCATACTAGATGGATGTAACATTAAATAGAAAATAAACATTTTCCTCACTTGCAGCCCAGGACATAGAATAAGGATAGCACTGAGAACTCCAGATAGCAAAGCACCAACTTGGTGGTCCTAGAAGTTTCCCAGGGTTAGCAACAGAATGGTAATGCTTTGTATTAGGGTCAGAGGATGGGAGTAGTATCTGTGGGTGCAGGGAGAACAGGGAACATGCCCCAGATCTCATGATGAACAGCAGTAGCTGTCATCGAAGTCCTATGTACAGCCTTGGGAGAGAAACCATACCAAAAGCAGACAAAATGAAAAAAGAAGAAGCTAGAAGATAGAAGATTGCACTTACTCAAAGTCTTCTTTGGAGTGTATATATACTAAACACTCACACCCACATGATACCAGGACACTCCCTGAGCTCCTCACACAGGAGGAGCTTGCAGCGAGATGCCATTTATTATTGTCAGCATCACTATTTCTTTGCTTAGGCCACTATGGTTGAGATATGATGGTTATGCTCTAAATTATGCTGGCATTTCTTTCTCATCACATAACAACAAAAATAACCCATAACAGGTGGCACTTGTGGCTCAAGCAGTAGGGCACCAGCCCCATATACTGGAGGTGGTGAGTTCAAACTCTGCCCCGGCCAAAAAAAAACAACGTAAGTACACTATTAATTTTTAATTAAGTAAAATTTAAATAAAATCTCGATAAGTTTGTGTTTATTGGCAACCATGATTAAACATGTGGTGGGTATGATGATCACCTTTGTTATAAACCCATGCAGACATCTCCTTCTTTCTATTCATATACATACTTTTTTGTATTTACATACAACCACACCAAAAACACAGAAGTTCTTTTTTTTTTTAAAGAAATAGAATAACACCATGTAGTTTAATCTGCAGTCTGTTATGTTTGTTGAAAAACTGTATCACTGAAAACTCAACAGTGAGTATATTATAATTAATAATTCTACAGACTTCCACTGTATGGATGTGCCATAGTTATTCAGCTAATAATTTTCACATTATTCTATTATGAATGGAGCTATAATATATAACATTATACGTGTATCTTTCTCTGCCTATGCTATTGCACTCTTAAAATTGAAAAGTGTGTTTTATATTTAAATTTCATTTAACAAATAACTATTCACATGCACCAATTTATACTTCCATTTAAAGTTTATAAATGGAGGGTTTTCTGATTTTCCACTTCACTCCTTACTTCTACTTTTCTAAGCAAACTGGGTTAAAAGGTCTATAAGAAGTTGTGCTCTAGGAAAGAACTGGGATCTATTGAGATAGGACAGAAAGAGGTGGATCAGGCTCTGCCCCTCATGACCTGGGAGAAGGTCTGGAGAATGCTTGTGATCTCCAAGGCAAAAAAGAGCCCATGTGGGCAGGAGCTGAGCTCTCAGAAATTCAGAAACCAGATGGAACAACCATCATCCAGGTGTGTGGATACCAAGTCTGCCTAATTTAGAAAAAGCCAAAAAGCAGCCAAGTGATCCTTCCTGTTCCGAAGTGTGTGATATTACCAAAAGTGTATGGGAGAGGAAGACTGGCAGTCTGCTGGTTTCATCTCAGGCTTTCAGCATTCAAATCTACATCCCTCTCCATCACCCTCGAGAGGACAGCCATCAACCTGCTACCTTACTTCAGCTCTCATCTCAGACTCATCAATTGCCTGAATCAATGCACTCACATTTATTGCTACCCGCCCTGGGGCATCTCCACAGCTGTTCCTGACTCTGTAGGAAACCATCTCTACTTCCCTTTTCCCAAGGTCCTAAATTGCTAACCTTGGACTACAGGCCAAAATCCCATGCCAGACTTCCTCTTCTCCCTTTGCAGAATATCCAGCTATGTTCCCTTTCACATAAGAGGTTGGATCAAAATGTGCAACAGTGTTTAATAAATTTTTCTGAAACACAAAACATAAAAATCATTTACAATCTCTGAGACCAAAAGCCCAACATTTCTTGGAAGAGAGGAGGGCAAAATTAGTTTCCTTCCCACTGGAGTCTCCTCTGGCAATGAGTCGGAGACAGCAATCAACAGCTTGGTAAATTATCCTGTGACAAATGTAAATTACCTAACGCATAGTGAGGAGGAAATTACCACCTCCTGTCATTTTCATTCCTAATTCCTTCCCACACTGAGTAACTGCCATGTGCCCTAAACATGAGTAATAATCAGGCTATCTCCAGAGTCCTCTAACGGAGGAGAGAAACAAGTAGGGGTGAGGTGGCAGCTACCACACGCCCCTGAACTGTCCCTTGGCCTCTAATAAAATGCAAGCATTTCCCTGTGAACACAGGACAATAATACCCTGTTTTCCCGAAAATAAGACAGTGTTATTTTAAGGTGTGCTCCCAAAGATGAGCTAGGTCTTATTTTCAGGGGACGTCTTATCTTTCCTGTAAGTAGGTCTTATTTTCGGAGGATGTCTTATTTTTGGGGAAACAGGGTAATTTTAGCTCAAGCTTTTATGAATAATGGAATTTTTAGAAAATAGTCCCCCCAAACTACAGTCTCTTCCCCTATTATGGACCTCTGTAGTAAGTAGAACAATGAAAATTGCTTACCCGCCCTAGGTGTCCCTCTCCCAGTCTCCAGAACATATACATATGTTTCCCTACATGACAAAAAAAAGACTTTGTCATTGTAACTAAATTAAGAATCTTGACATGAGGCCAGGAGCAGTGGTTCATACCTGTAACCCCAGCACTTGGCAGGCCAAGGCAGGTGGATTGCCTGAGCTCACGGGTTCAAGACCAGCCTGAGCAAGAGTGAGACCCTATCTGTAAAAATAGCTGGGCATTGTGGTGGCTGCCTGTAGTCCCAGCTACTCAGGAGGCTGAGGCAAGAGAATCGCTTGAGCCCAAGAGTCTGAGGTTGCTGTGAGCTATGATGCTACAGCACTCTACCAGGGATGACAAAGTGAGACTGCGTCTTAAAGAAAAAAAAAAAACAATCTTGACGTGGAGAAATTATATTATATAAGTGAACTTAATATATTTTTAGGGTCCTTATAATGTTGAAGCAGGAGAATTAGAACCAGACAGTAAGATGTTATAAGAGAGTAGAGGTCCAAATGATTCAGCATGAGAATTCCAACCTCTGGTGCTGTCTTTAATGATAGAAGGGAAAGATCTCTACTCTTGAATATATGCAGCCTCCTAAAGCTGCAAAAGATAAGGAAATTGATTCTTTCCTAGGTTCCAGAAGAAACATAGGCCTGCCAATCCGTTTTGCACTTCTGACCTCAAGCACTGTAAGATATAAGTTCATCTCATTTTTAGGCTATTGTATTTGTGGTAATTTGTTATAGCAGCTTCACAGATAAGCCCCTGCCTCAAACCTGCAGATTTTGAAGGAATTTCAGCTTTGACTTCCCCCCACAGAGGCTGCCTCCAGGAACATGAATTTCTTACACACCAGAAAGCAATTTGTGGTACTGGAAGTTAAGCTCTGCAGACTTTTGCACTCTACACCCACAGGATGCCAGCCCACTGGTGACTTTCAGTTGCCCTGATGTTAGGTGTGAGGCATGGGACTTCATTTTGTTTATTTCTAGGGAGCCCCTGAGATTGTACAACACAATGAACTCTGAAAAGCCCAAAACTTCAAAAATCTTTCCAGCTAGACACACCCTCATTTCTCCCGTGACTATTAAGATAATGAGGTCTCCTGTATTTATGAGTCCTGTTTTATGTACAGGATTTGGGATCAGGTAAGAATAGCAAGTTTCCCCCAAATATCCTCCCTCTCACCTAATGTGCATGATGCAATGGTACATTTCAAAAGTTTTAAGAAAAGAATATAATTGTGATAGATGTGTTAATCAGTTCAATGTAAGCATTTCACATTGTATAATAAATCCATACACTGAACCCCATAAATGCAGTAATATACACAGTTATAATTTAATAAAATAAATAAGTAAATAAAGAAAGTAAAGAATAGCAAATGTCAGACCAGAGCAATGCTGGGAAATCACTCCTGGACCCTGGCAAGAGTGAGTCTCACGGTGGCTCCAGGAGTGTTTAAACCCCGTCCTAGTACCTCATTGTGCGTCTCTCCGAAGATGTGCAATGATTCGGATCCAGGAATGAATTTCCATGTGACCTAAGTAGAGTCACTCAGCACTTTAAAGCCACAACCTCTCCCTTGGTGTGAAATTTTTGAGCCTTAAGCACTTGGGAAATGTCAACACCTGAATTCTTAAGTTGTGGTTTTTTTTGTGTATGTTTTTTTACCCATTGCTTAAATAAATGTCCCTGAGCTTCTATTTTCGAAACTCAAACAAAATTTTAGGTTTGTAACATAATTAAGTATGCTACTAAGAGTGGAAACTAATTTCACCAGGCCACTTTGTTCTGTGTTCTGGTCCTAAATCACAGACCACCAGCTAGGTGGCCTATGTCAGGTCATTCATCTTCCTAGTGCTTCAGGTCCTAATCTGACTCAATAGGGCTGAATGAAACATCTACCTCATCAAATTACTGAAGGGGTTACATAATTTTATGCATTAACAATTCTTAGAATAGGGTGTGGTACTATATTAGTGCTTATATTTATTCATATGACTGTGGAGTAGGAGAATGGCTACAAATGGAGGGGAGAAAGCATGTACATTCAAGCCTAAGATTTTAAT
This sequence comes from Nycticebus coucang, assembly GCF_027406575.1. Taxonomy (NCBI): domain Eukaryota; kingdom Metazoa; phylum Chordata; class Mammalia; order Primates; family Lorisidae; genus Nycticebus; species Nycticebus coucang. Next base: position 47,575,397 of record NC_069782.1, read on the forward strand.
TAAACCTCATTAATTCTCAAGTGTACTCCCAAAGATAGAGCTTAACACTTGAAGGTACTCCTAAAGATAGAGCTTAGTACTCAAAGGTACTCACCAAGATAGAGCTTAATACTCGAAGGTATTACTAAAGATAGAGCTTAGTACTTGAAGGTACTCCTAAAGAGAGAGCTTAGTGCTGAAAGGTACTCCTAAAGATAGAGCTTAATACTCAAAGGTACTCCTAAAGAGAGAGCTTAATACTCAAAGGTACTCCCCAAGATAGAGCTTGACATTCAAAGTTACTCCTAAATATTGAGCTTAAAACTCAAAAGTACTCCTAAAGATAGAACTTAACACTCAAAGGTACTCCCAAAGATAGAGCTTAATACTCAAAGGTACTCCTAAAGATAAAGCTTAATAGTCAAAGGTACTCCTAAAGATAGAGTTTAATACTCAAAGGTACTCCTAAGGATAGAACTTAACACTCGAATGTACTCCTAAAGATAGAGCTTAGTTCTCAAATGTACTCCTAAAGGTAGAGTTTAGTACTTGAAGGTACTCCTAAAGGTAGAGCTTAGTACTCAAAGATAATGCTAAAGATAGAGCTTAATACTCAAAGGTGTTTCTAAAGACAGAATTTAACACTTGAAGGTACTCCAAAAGGTAGAGCTTAGCACTTGAAGGTACTCCTAAAGATAGAACTTAATAGTAGAAGGTATTCCTAAAGGTAAATACTCGAAGGTACTCCTAAAGGTAGAGCTTCAGTCTGAGGAATCACTTCTATTCACTAATTACATCAATACTTATTGAACTCTTATGTCTTGGTTACTGTTCTGGGGCTTCTTGTACCCTAGACTTACACTCTAGTAGGTTAGATTGAAGCAAAAAAGTAAAAACATCACTAAGTTTACAACATTATGTAACTGGTTTCTTTTGCACTTGGAGTTACCTGGCAAAATTCCTACTAGATAGGCTAGATATCTACTCTAGCACCTCAACGTCAGACCGTTTGTCAAAAGTGCATGGGTGCAAGTTTGAAAAGCCTACTTCCTGAATAACCCTTATATAGGATACATGCCAATGGATAATATGATTAGTAAAGCAGAATTTGAATTTGTTTTTGAAATGGTGCCCACATATAAAACCTAAGATGTAACTTCAGTTATGCTGATGAAACGTTTTTTTAAATTTCAAAACATTAATGGGTATAAATGTTTGTTACTGTGTGGATGAACTGTGTCATGCTGAAGTCAGGGTTTTCAGTGTCCTTGTCACCAGAATAATAAATTCCAAATTGTGGTGCTATGTTTCTTTGGGGATTGAAAGCAACAGGGCAGCCACACAAGTTTAAAGATTATAGAAATAACATTGAGCAGAGGGAATATTTCTCAGGAGGCAGGACTTAACCCTCCTGGGTTTTTTAAAGATTATTCCCTAAGTTATGTATGTTGTTTAAAACTCTAAATTAAAGGATGTAGAGTACTTCTATTAATATTTTATGATAATAAAGGTCATAGGCAAATAAATAAGCAAAAGCAGATGCTGAAATGAAGCCTTTCACAACGGGCCAAGGCCTGACCAGAAAAAAATGTCTCTCAAGGTATGTTTAGTCTTCAAATATGTTTCATTTAAAACATTCACCATTTTGAAAATATGAAGTACATTTTCTGCTTCAATACTATGCTTCGCAGTCTCCCCTGCATGCTTAAATGCAATAAAATATTATTGAAGACTAAAATAAGTATCTTCTTAGAATAAGTTGTCTCCCACCTACAGAAACATACACCCTTGTTATAATTACTCCAGCACTCCCAACTCCTCCTCTTAACACTCACAGTGGATGTCTCTGAGAAGGCAGTGCACGAACCTGGTATTTTTAAAAAGAATCTAATAATAACAATACAATATTTTTCTCTTCAAGATGCCTACGTATCATCACTTACCTTTATTTTTTCTCCTATTACTGACTTTTCCTTCTAAATGTTCAGTCTTATTCTGAACTAAATCTGCAGTTCTGGAATTTTTTCTCCAGCTTTACCATTCATTCAAATTCTTGAGAACAAAATGTAATAACTATCAGACTCAGGTGACCTGATAGGTTTTTAGACTTTATTCAAATTTTCTTCTTTAATACATCAACAAAAATATTCTCAAGTTTTGTGAATTTTATGTTGGATATTGATGGTAACAACCATTTATTGAGTGCCCGATACAGTTATAAGAGCTTAACATCATTCTGCTAACAGTCATTCTGGTAACTACAACCCTAGAAGACTGTTGTGGTACTGGATGCATTTTAAAGGTGAAAATTATGGTATAAAGTGTTTTAATAACTTGATTATGAATGTTTAAGTCAATTTTGATGAACTTTTAATTTCCTTAAAAGCTTGAGAATTCTGGGTAATCTGTCTATGACTTCATTTAGGCAAAATGATAGAACTTGGAAAGACAGAATCTCCCATAAAGAAAAAATCAGAATGAAATATCAAGAAATTTTACAAAGAATTTTAACTGCTAAAATCTACTCCTGGGCTTCTATAATTGTGGCTGGTATAAAAAGAAATAAATGTGTTACCTGAATTGACAAAATAGAGATAATTTGCCATTTGAACTGTTGAAAATTTTAACTAATGTTATATTTTGTTCATGAATGATCAGTGAGATTGTACAAAATTTTGCATGACAATTTTTATAAAGCATTTATTGGTAGAAAATCCAATCCATAAAAATCATATAAAGGCTAACTTTCATAATAGGCTGTCAACTTCCCATGGAAGTTACCATTAGTCTGAATATACAAAGATGAAAAGATATGTCTGGATCAAGGTTTAAAGAAAACAGAAGTTAAGCAAGAAACAAATATAGTGATAACAATATTTACCATAAATAGCACTTCTGTACTTTACTAACCATTTTTCTCACTACTTTGTAAAGAAAGTGAATTTAGGAAAAATATACACAGGTCAACTATACATAGTTTCATTGTACCTTGCATAGAGTTGAGCCAAAAAAATTGTGCTGGGGTAGAAAACTCTGGGACCACTGTTAAACAAACCTCTTTTTCATAAGTTTGCTTGACCCTGGGAAAAGCTATGCCTTTCCAATTAATCTTCCCAAAGGGGACATTTTTCTAATTCAGCAAAGAAGTCTTACTTAATAGAAGCAGCCCTAAATATGTGGGCTGGCAAAATATTGTGCACCAAAAAAATCCAAGTTACTAGCATAAATGTTTTGCAGGTCACACTAGAATTGCTAAGGAATAAGCAAAAATTAGACTGAATAACTGAGTTCAATACCCTCACCTCTATGACTCTGGAAGAGTGACTGATTTTCATTTATTTGTGGAGGTATTTTCCCAAAAGTATTTCTACATTATATTTTTTGTACTTTAAGTTTTTAGATTAATACATTGATTTTTCATGTTGGCATTCAAATATTGAACTTACCTTGGTAAGTGTATGACCTAAGTGTGTTTCTCATGTTCTCCGATGTCCCTGACATAGCAGTGAAGTTTCATTCTTGCCTCATCTCACACATATAACTTAACAACCTCCATTTTGTAAAAGAAAACTGGACACTAGAGACATAGTAGCTGAACAATGAGCTCTGTGACTATTAAAATTATGAGAAATGTAGGATGCATTTTCAATAAAATGCATTGAATAATTCAGGAGTTGAGGGGAGGACTTCTGTTGCTTGTTTGGAACAGGCATCTTGGAACAGTCTGTGGCATTCCTGGAAGCAATTCAGCAGTGTGATGTTTTGTGTACTGTTACCTTTCCTGAGGACATAAAGATGAATAAATAAAAAGAGAATAAATAAGAACATAGTAACACTGAGGTGAGTTCTGTGAAATGCAACGTTAGGCTTAAGAAACAAAATGCGTTGTTGTGAGGATACAGGTAAATTTTAATGTTACCTTAATGCCAAAGCCGGGCATTGTGTTATATAGCAACACAATACAGGTAAGACCAACCTTTTAATTGTTGAACTGGGCTAAATGCCTTAATGGTTCAGTTCACTGTTACATAAGGCAGATAGAATCACATTTGAAGGCTATTAAAGTGGGATTTGCTTAATGTCTTTTTGCCTGTTGGTATCTGAGTAACAGAAAAACAAGGGGAGCAGAACATTCTGGCCAGGCCACATAATCTCATTAATATGGGGGCACTTTGCCTTCACCGTCCATTATTTTATCATTAAAGTATTTCCAGAGGCAAATTTAAACCCATTTCTAGAGTAATAGAGTATAGAAGAGATGGGATAAGATTAAAAGACCATCTCTATTGAGTGAAATTAAAAGGCCTTAAGCCTCCGTGAAAGTGCCGTGAACTTGGATACTTACATTTGTTACAGTTTTAAAAGTGAATACTTGTTAATTGTGACAATGGGTCAACAGCATTTTTACATGTTAGCATTCAGATCACATCAGTGATTTTTGTATTTGTTTGCTTTTTAAAAAGTGTATGCATCTATCAGTATTGTGAATCACAAGAAAAGAAAAAAACTTATGGATTTTATTACAATTTTTTAATTCCATAAGTACTATTTAAATTTGGGAAAGGAAAAATATATTACTTAGTGAATTGTTGTTCTTCCCAACTTTACAATCTGTTGTGTTTTTAGTCATCTACTCCAGCACCCTTGAGGTTAGTAAGTGGTATACTGAGTTAGTAAGTGGTACACTGGCTTGTTTAAAATGATACACATTCAATAAATAAATAAATGAATAAATTAAATAAAGCAGATTCTGTCACTTGATGTGAAAAAAAATACATAATTACATAGATGTTTATGTACTTGAATGTTTTCTTAACATTTGACCAATAGTTCATAAGACCAAAGCGTATGTAATGAGATAAAGGCATAATTCACCACAGCCTCCATCTGTAAATAGTTTTGTTTGTTACTCTAATCAAATCAACTCAACCTAGTTTCACTTGTCGAAGATTTAATCAATACATAACAGCATTGGAAATGATATTTTGATGTAAATAAACTGAACTACTGCTCCTAGTTCTTTCAAAATAGAACAAAAATCAACAAGCAAGCCAACATTCGGTTGAGTAAATTAGAGCATTCCTGAGTCATCCCCAAATGGACTGTCTCCTCTCATACGAAGGATGCCATGGTGCTTTTCTCTGAAAGAGACAACCTTCCAGACAGAGGAAGCATGACCAGACCTGGGAACAGGGAGAAAGTGAGGGCTGCCATGCAGCATCCTCCTATGTACCTGTGGCCAGGAGCTCTTCACAGCTTACTTTCCATTGGCAGAATGGTCTGCTCTGAGAGTTTCTTGTACCTTAAAATTAGGCTATAATTGTAAGTGTACAAAAAAAAAAAAAAGAAGAGAAGAAGAAGAAGAAGAAATTGAGACAAGGGACAGAGCAAGATAGTCAAATAAAAACCTCCAGCAATCGTCTCTCTACCAAAACACAAATTCCACAACAATCCAAGCAAGGAGGCACCTTCAGAAGAACCGAAAATGATGTCACCACCACAGTACCTGCTTCAGCCTTGTGTCAATGGAAGAGGCACTAAAGAAGGCAGGAAAGACAGTTTCCTGTTGCCTCCACCATCCCTTCCCCCATCCCTGAGCAGCACAGTGCCACGTGGAAGGAGAACCTCAGTGATGGGGAGGGAGAAGGAAGTGACTACGCGACTGTGCATGGGAACTCAGGGCTGTCCTGTCACAACTCTGCTGGCACCGGAGGGAGCCTTTAGACCAGCCTGGCCAGAGGAAACCCCACTGCCCCAGTGGGAGACTCCTGGGTTGCAGTCAGCCCTACTACTGATTGAAGAAAACAAGGCTGTGGCCTAGAATAAATTCCTAAGCCGGTCAGGCCACAGGAGATTCAGGCCTGGGGCAATTCCTGTGGATGTGCTGGGTTGGAGCCGTGGATTAGGAGCTCAGGATTCTTCTTCCAATGAGGAACAGAAAGCAGAGTTCAGAGGACTTTGTTTTACAACTTGGGTACTGGCTCAGCCACAGTAAAATACCAAGCAGACTCCTGAAGCCCTTGATTCCAGGCCCTAGTTCCAGAATGGAATTTCTGGATTGACCCTGGGCCAGGAAGAAACATGTTGCCCTGAAAAAAAGGACCCAGTCCTGGCAAGACTTACTACCTTTTAACTAAAGAGCCTTTGTGCCCAACAGAAACATCAGAGCCAGCCAGGCAGCGGTCACAGAGAACTTTGGGTGGGACTGGACTATGCTCAGCAGGGTCACTGATGTGGTTCTTGTGAGGACCTGCCCACATCACTCCCTTCCTGCTCAGTTGCCCAGCAGAGAGATTGAGGGGAGAGAGAGAGAGACTTCACCTGGTAATTCAGGAAATTCTATCATATCCTATGCAAGTCCACAGGGTGGAACCACCAGGAGTCTGCAGGAGTCACAGCATTACTGGGGTTGGGATGCCTCCTGTGCTGACATGGCGGCAGTGACCAGAGAATTAAACCACAATGCTCAATTTCTTTGGAATATCTGGAAAGCACTCTCAAGAAGGACAGGCTCCATAATATTCCATGGTATACATATACCACAATTTATTAATCCATTCGTGGATCGATGGGCACCTGGGCTTCTTCCATGACTTAGCAATTATGAATTGGGCTGCAATAAACATTCTGGTACAAATATCTTTGTTATGATGTGATTTTTGGTCTTCTGGGTATATGCCCAGTAGAGGGATCACAGGATTGAATGGCAGATCTATTTTTAGATCTCTAAGTGTTCTCAATATCTCTTTCCAAAAGGAATGTATTAATTTGCATTCCCACCAGCAGTGCAAAAGTGTTCCCTTTTCTCCACATCTGCGCCAACACCATGGAATATTATGCAGCCTTAAAGAAAGATGGAGACTTTACCTCTTTCATGTTTACATGGATGGAGCTGGAACATATTCTTCTTAGTAAAGTATCTCAAGAATGGAAGAGAAAGTACCCAATGTACTCAGCCCTACTATGAAACTAATTTAGGGTTATCACATGAAAGCTATAACCCAGTTACAACCTAAGAATAGGGGGAAGGGGGAAAGGGAGGGGAGGGAGGGGGGAGGTGGGTAGAGGGAAGGGGATTGGTGCGATTACACCAGCGGTGCATCTTACAAGGGTATATGTGAAACTTGGTAAATGGTCTGTGAAGCTAGTGAATGATGCCCCATGATCATATCAATGTACACAGCTATGATTTAATAAAAAAATAAATAAATAAATAAAAAAGAAAAACAGGCTCAAACAAGCTCAGTTGCAAAGCTTAGAATGAGTAGCTGACTCTTCAATGCCACAAGCAACAAAACAGCCAGAAAATCATGACTTCACCAGATAAACTAAATAATAAGTACAATAAATAAATGATAATCAATAAGGCATCAGTGACCAATCCCATGGAGATATGTGCCCCTTTCAGACAAAGACTTCACATTAATTCAGTGTGAAGCTCAGTGAAACTCAAGACGACACAGAGAAGGAATTAAGACACCTGCCACAGAAATTTAACACAGAGATTGAAATAATTTTTTTTTATTTAGAATATTATTATTATTATTATTATTTTGTAGAGACAGAGTCTCACTGTACCGCCCTCGGGTAGAGTGCCGTGGCGTCACACGGCTCACAGCAACCTCTAACTCTTCGGCTTACGCGATTCTTTTGCCTCAGCCTCCCGAGCAGCTGGGACTACAGGCGCCCGCCACAACGCCCGGCTATTTTTTGGTTGCAGTTTGGCCGGGGCCGGGTTTGAACCCGCCACCCTCGGTATATGGGGCCGGCGCCTTACCGACTGAGCCATAGGCACCGCCCTTTATTTAGAATATTTAAAAATTTAAAAAATCAAGCAGAAATTCTGGAGCTTGAGAATTCAATGGACAAACTGAGAAATGCATCACAGTCTCTCAACAGCAGAAGTGACCAAGCAGAAGAAAGATTTAGTGAGCTCGGGAGGTGTCTCTGGTTTTCTGAAAAGTGCTAAGTGTTTCCCTGGGCCATACTTCCATGTCACAGGCATGGAGCTTCCTAGCAGCCGTCCATCTGAAGACAGTCTGGCTGGTCTCTGGCTGCCCTTTCTGTGTCTAGGAGGACACAGAGCTTATTCAGTGAGAAGGTTACATTATAAAAGTGAATTTTGGGCTCAGTGCCTGTTGTTCAGCAGCTAGGGCACCAACCACATACACCAGAGCTGGTGGGTTCCAATCCAGCTTGGGACTGCCAAACAACAATGACAACTACAACCAAAAACCTGCTGGGCATTGTGGCAGGTGCCTGTAGTCCCAGATACTTGGGAGGCTGAGGCAAGAGAATCACTTAAGCCCAAGAGTTTTTTTTTTTTTTTTTTTTTTTGTAGAGACAGAGTCTCACTGTACCACCCTCGGGTAGAGTGCCGTGGCGTCACACGGCTCACAGCAACCTCTAACTCTTGGGCTTATGCGATTCTTTTGCCTCAGCCTCCCGAGCAGCTGGGACTACAGGCGCCCGCCACAACGCCCGGCTATTTTTTTGTTGCAGTTTGGCCGGGGCTGGGCCTGAACCCGCCACCCTCGGCATATGGGGCCGGCGCCCTACTCACTGAGCCACAGGCGCCACCCAAAGCCCAAGAGTTTGAGGTTGCCGTGACCTGTGACACCATGGCACTCTACCCGGGGTGACATAGTGAGACTCTGTCTCAAAAAAAAAAGAAGGAAAAAGAAAAATGAATTCTGGCTTTGAGTCAATGCCACATCCACTTATCCAATTATACTACTAATAAAACATATTGTTCAAAAATCCCCACAGGTAGCCTCTGTCTATTCTCAATTGATTCACAATCTGGAAAGGAAGATGCAAGAGTGGTTAGTACCCTTCTCAAACCCCTAAAATTATAAGTCAGCAAATGAAGTTTAGTGGAGAAAAGTTACATGATATGTTGTAATGTTTTTACATCAGAAGGAAGAAAGGTATCATTTCTGTCTCTAAAAAACTATTATGATGATAAACATTACATTGAAATCTGTACATTTTTTGACCCATTTCTAAATGTGCATAAATGTCAATAAGAAATATTAAGAACTATTTATGGATTTATGTTATATTTTTAATACTCTAACTTTGAAGGAAATGGGCTTTTAATACCTGGGTCAAGATTGCAAAGCACTGATATCCAAAGAAATGGTATGATATCAAACTGAGCAAGTTACCAAAGGGTGAGTTCTCTTGGCAAGATGGAGGGTTAGGGAAGCTTTGGATGGAGATTCTTTAAAAATCCTTTTTGTCATGTGAAGCAGAAGCACTAAAGGTCAGCTGCACAGTAAGGCAAGGGACATTACAACTCCTCGGGAGTTGGGTTGGAGAGGTAATACAGTGTCTGAATGAATCTGTCTGAAATTTTAAGCAAGGATTATTAAAATAAGTAATGCAATATATATTGGTGATGATATTAGGGAAGGACTTAATATTCCTGCATGAGACTTCAAATATGTTTTGTGATCTCCTCTATTGTAGAAAAATTATTAGAAATGATCACAAAGAATAGGCCTCAAGTTACTTTGTACACCAAATACAAACAGACAAGACAATAACCAAGGGACAACTGGGGTTCTGCAAGATTTGCTCTTTACTACCAGCAGCTAAAACCCAAATGAAAGCAAAAAATTTGGTACCAGGGAACTGGATTATACCAGCGCTAGACAGAATGCTTTCTCATAGTATGGAAATAAGACCAATTAATATTTAGTAGATTAATACATACAAAATAATGCAAATCCAAGAAAAACACATTTATACTCTTTGAGAAGTACTCTGGCTTGAGGAAATTTCAAATTGCAAAGATTAGTGAACTCACAGAAACATACATGCTTATACACAATAAAGAAAGAATCATATTGCCCAAAGACACAGAGGAAGAAAACAGTGTCAAAAATATTTTTCTTATGAGATAAAAGAATAATTTTAAAAAATTATTAACATCAAAATTTAATAAAATGCAGATTCTATGACATGACATGTAAGATGAATATGAAACCTGACTTAGATGAACTGAGATGTTCCAGATAGTCATTCAAAATATAAAACCCGGTGAATGAGATAAGAAACGAGCTTACTAGAATTCAGATTGCAGTGAAACAATAAAAAATGCATTAGAAGGCTGGGTGCAGTGGCTCAAAGCAGTAATCATAGCACACTGAGAGTCTGAGGTGGGAGGATTTCTTGAGCTCAGGAGTTGTAAGACCCGCCTGAGTAAGAGTGAGACCCTGTCTTTACGAAAAACAGAAAAATTAGCTGCACTGTGGTGCATGCCTATAGTCTGGGCTGAGGCAAGAGGATCACTTGAGCCCAATAGTTGGAGATTGCTGTGAGCTGTGATGATGCTACAGTACTCTACCCAGGGCGACAGAGTGAGACTGCCTCAAAGAAAGAAAAGAAAGAAGGAAGGGAGGGAGGGAGGGAGGGAACCTGTGTATCTACTCTGAATAGAAATTAAGGGTCTCTCTCTCTTTTTTTTTTTAATGTCCCTATCCACCACTTCATTCTCAGAAGTGAAAAAGGAATTTCTTTGGCAAAGTTGAACACATTATTACCAGGACTGTCTTCGTAGTGGATGAGTCACTGCGAGTTTGAATCTTTTCCTCCCCTTTTTCCTTTACTGTCTTCAACTAATGACAGGCAGAGATGGCTCCTCCACAGGATGGGGCCTGGCCATCCTTCTTTCCTCTTCGTTTTCTTCTCCCATTAACTGCTCCACTGCAGTGGACAGCCTCTGCTCCAGGTTTGAAAGAAAAAAAAAATCTATATTTCTTCAGTTTATGACAGGCACATTCGACCATCATTTCCTCCCAAATCCTAAAAAAGACGTTAAGTTTTATTTTGTGTATTTAGGGGTAGGGAATGTGAAACAGACTGTACAAATCTCATGGCCTGTTTTACCTTTTTAGGTTTGTTCAGAATAGAATAAAGGAAAGGTTTATTTCTCCATTCACATGCTTGAATATTATGACAGTTTCATGTAAGTGCGTGTGTGTGTATATATATATATATAATAAGCTGTAGTCTCACCTGCCTTACTTTCCTAGCCCAGGAAATGTCCCCGTTTTGTTTCTATCAAGTCAGAGTGGAAAGAAGGATGGCTAGGAAAGGACGATGTTGTTTATAAGAACACTGGGAAAGTCTCCAAGGGTGCAGAGAAATTAAACAAAGACAAAAAAATGTGGAGAGAGATGACAGCTGTAGAAGATCGAGGATAGCATCTAGAGAAACTGCCCATATACCAGTAAAAGAGGAAAGACCAAACACAATTAAAAATCAATAGTATAGTAAAAATATGGTCTAGGGTTAAAGACAAATTTATAAGTAAAAAATGTTCACAGTGTACAGCAGAAAAAGGTTAAAAGGATTCCAAACCTAGACACTCAAACATTTAAAATTTTGATAGCATTTTTCTTTTAACTCTACAATTACCTTGGCAGGGAAAAAATGTACTAACCACAAATGACTTGAAGGAAAACAGGATAGTGTTAGACTTTTCTCTACAGCACTAAGTTCTAGAAGGCAGTAGATGGATGTCTTGTGCACAGGTCACAGGTGGGCTTACGACTGTAGACTGGACACAGACAGTCTTGCTTTGTCTTACACAAATTTTTATGTTATGCCTTTCCTTTTAATATTTTGAGACTCTAGTTTCTCCTGAATAATAATAAGATTTGGCCACATTTAGCTCCATATGTCCTCAAGGCAACAATCAACTGAGCCAAGAGGGCCTGGATCACTTTACTGTCTCTCTCAACCTTTTATCCCCGCACTGGGGAAACTGTCCTTTGGTATTTTCCCTGAGGTCTGGACTAAAATTCTTAATAGAGATAGTCCTCTATCCAAAGAGCAAATATTAAAGATACCTGGACAGACTATTTACTTTAAAAAATGAGAGAAAAATATTTCTATATAGATTCTCCCTTTTAAAATACAGAAATTCATTTTATCCGTGACATAAGAATGTTCCTAAGCTTGTTTCATTGCTTTACCTAGAATTTTTGCCCTTTCTATTTTTTTTGTTTCGTTATGATACCCTGGGTATCGTTTGGCTCGAGAGATCTTTTGTCTCAGCAGTGGACTATAGGCGCCCACCACAATGTCCAGCTAGTTTACCATTTTTAGTATAGACAGAGGTGTTGCTTTTGGTTAGGCTGGTCTTGAACACATGAGCTCCAGCAATCCACCCGCTTTGGCCTCCCAGAGTGCTAGGATTACAGGCATGAGTCACCATGCCAGGCCCTTTGTCCTTTTTAGGCATTTGAGGTTTTAAACCCGTTGAGGACTTGAAGTACAAGCTTGGTGCTTAGTTGCTCTATCTTTCGGGTAGTTCGTTCAATGGAGACACTTTTTCAGACACCCCACAGTTCACAGGCTTCAAAACTCAAGTACCATTTCTAGGGGAAGCAAACTAGAGAAGAAATATTTATACTCACCAAAAAATGAATCTAAATAAAATTTTATTTTATAATATAGTATTTTTCCCCAAAAATAATTTTAGAAATTACTCAAAATATTTTTCCTTTCCTCCATGAAAAGGTAGATGTGGTAAAAAGTTATTCTTGTACTGTATCTATATTTTTGTACCTATATTTTTTGTAAATCGATTTCTAAATCTGTACATATATATTTTCATCTGTAACCAAATCTATGTTTATCTCTCTCTACATCTACTTTTTATATAGTAACCTTTCTATTTCTTTCCTTATCTACTTTCCTAATCTACTTTTATGATTGAACCTAATCATCTGTCATCCTGTTTTCATTTTAAAAATTCTCTACCAGATGCCTTTTTCTGGGTCACGTTCTTCATGTAATGTTCTGTTCACAATCTTGGAAATAATATGTAGGATTTAATTATGTTGCTAAATTTTGTATTGATTCAGAATAGTTTCAGGGTCATTTATTGATTGTATGTTTTTACTGCCTGGATGTATATAAATCGACACAGTGCCCTGATCCCAGGCTGGTTCTCACTCTGGACATGCGTGCATTTACAATTACTCTCAATACAATTGACATGAGTTCAAAAAATACAGATAGAAAAATTCTAGCTAATGGAAAATTATGAATAGCTGTGGAATAATTGATAAATTTTGAGGGATAATTATAAAGGTAAAACTGAAATTATGTGTCAAACAATCCAATTTTTCTATCTTAAATATATTTTTTCCTTTATTCACTCTTATTAAAAGTATCTTCAAACAACTTGAAAAATAGTCATTTCTGTGAGTAACATAAAAAATAATGGCTTTGGAGATTATCTCTAGAAATTTTAGGGACTACTTAAAATTTTTACATTATGTAGCATTTCCTTTGTTGTGGGGGGAAAAAAAACAAAACAGATGTACAAAGAATACACATGAGGGCAGAAGGAGCCAACAGTGAGCCTTGGTGATAGAATAATCATGCCAAATAAATACCAAAGTAGCAAGAAATTTTTATTATTTTTAGACACCAACAGAGTGAGGTCATGTTGGACTTTACTAGATTCTACTAAATAGAAATTATATCTGTTGTGAAATTAAGCTACACAGTCTTACGCCAATAATATGTAGAAATGGATTTGGATTATTTATCTTGCACCCTTGTTCTAATGCAATAGAAGCTCGGAGGTTTATTGTATAATATAGATTAAGCAATACTTTATTCTCTTCTTGCTTAAATATATCATTTTCATGCAAATTGAAAATTATACATATAAAATAGTTATGCAACCATGTAAGGCAATTCCTTCAAATGTAAATTTCGTAGAAAACATGCCATCTAAGAAAAGTGTATCTATAAATATTCCCTTTCATAATAAACACTCTGAAAGAGTGCTTTTTTGTAGAAATAATATATTCTCATGGAATCTTGGCAAGCCACTGGGAAGAGAAGGCATTTGGAAAAGGAGAAAATACACGGTGGTAATAAAAAGCATATAATTGTTGAATTTGTTATCCTTTGATATAACACAACCTAGATTTTTGAAATTCTCAATTTTAGAGGTGATTTTGGAAAACAAATAATTGAAGAACTTTGCATGTTTATTCAAGAACTATTGAAGATTTTCAAACAGTTAATTTTTAAAGCATAGGACAGAAAAAAAGTTTCGCCACTTATATTTCTGTATAGTTCTAGTGTTTTGATACACTTTTCTGTGATTTGCAATATTCTGGAGCCGTCTCATTCAGTAGTGGTGGTTATGCAAAGCACTTAATTGCTAGTTCTACTTGTTGAAGTGTCATTTTTTTCTCCTTTCTCTTCTGATACTTTTTTTTTCCAATATAGAGTAATTTAATAGGCAGGAGACTGTGTTCTGATCCAAAATTATATTATTTTTAGAAGAAAGCAGTGGGCATTACTGCATTTGAGCTTGCTTTTCTTCTTTGTCAGATTTCCACTGCTGTGTAATTGCTGTGTATTGTGTGCGTGTGAACCACGAGACATGTGTGAACGATTACTAAGGAGGGCTGCAGAATTAACTAATTAACCCCTATTAGTGAATGAGTGATGCAATTTTATTAAAGTTTCCTTGAACACAATAACAGGTGACTTGTGTCTTTACCATACTGATTTGTGACTGCAAGATAAATTTTAAGCATTTCTCATGTCTGAATACAGGAAAAAAATGGTAGTTTGGATTACATGACTTCCTTTTTAAAATTTCTTTATTAATATTAAATCATAGCTGTGTACATTAATGCAAACATGGGGCACCATACATTGGTTTTATAAACAGTTTGACATATTTTTATCACACTGGTTATAATAGCCTTCCTGACATTTTCTTAGTTATTGTGTTAAGACAATTATATTCTACATTTACTAAGTTTCATATGTATCCTTGTAAGATTACACCTGTGGATTACATGACTTCAATGTGAGTTCGTATTAGGCACTTTCTCTTGTGGTCCACATTAAGTAATACATTTTATGAACATACAAACTTTATTTTTCAAGGTGAATGTCTGGAAATCCCTCCTGATCTATAATGTGAATATCTAGAGTTGAAAAGGATTCTGTTTTCATCAGAATATAGCAGCACAAGGTCTCTGTTTTGTTGGTGATGTTAGTGGTAATCAACTAAAGAAGGGAGGGGAAGAGGGAGGAATAAAGAATTACACAGGATCTATTCATGTCACTTGCCCATTGATATAAGGAATTATCGATCTTTTTTTGTTGTTGTTGCTTAATTTGAGTTCTCTGTAGATTCTAGTTATCAAGCTTTTGTCCGGTTCATAATATGCAAACATCTTTTCCCATTCTAATGGTTGTCTACTTGCTTTGGTTGTTGTCTCTTAGCTGTACAGAAGCTATTCAGTTTAATTAAGTCTCATTTGTTTATTTTTGTTGTTGTTGCAATTGCCACTGGAGTCTTCTTTATGAAGTCCTTCCCCAGGCTGATAGCTTCAAGTGTTTTCCTCACACTTTCTTCAAGGAGTTTTATTGATTCATGCCTTAGATTTAGATCTTTTGTCCATCTTGAATCAATCACACCTCTTGGGGGTGACACTATTAATAGAGGGACTTCACCCAGCAAATGCAAGCAGTGTAACCTGGCTCATTGTCTCCTCAATGATTCCCTAACAATAAAAAGGAAGAAAGAAAGAAGGAAGGAAGGAAGGAAGGAAGGAAGGAAGGAAGGAAGGAAGGAAGGAAGGAAGGAAGGAAGGAAGGAAGGAAGGAAGGAAGGAAGGAAGGAAGGAAGGAAGGAAGGAAGGAAGGAAGGAAGGAAGGAAGGAAGGAAGGAAGGAAGGAAGGAAGGAAGGAAGGGAGGAAGGAAAGAAGGAAAAAAAGAAAGTAAGAAATAGAAGAGGAATTTTGGAATTTTTAAAAACTTGAGGATCTAATATTTTAATTAAAAATGTGCTGCTTAGCCAGGCCTGGTGACTCACAGCTATAATCCCAGTACTCCAGGAGGCTGGAGGGACTTCACCCAGCAAATGTAAGCAGGGTAACCTGGCTCATTATATCCTCAATGATTCCCTAACAATAAAAAGAAAGAAAGAAAGAAGGAAAGAAGGAAGGAAGGAAGGAAGGAAAGAAAGAAATAGAAGAGGAATTTTGGAATTTTTAAAAACTTGAGGATCTAATATTTTAATTAAAAATGTGCTGCTTAGCCAGGCCTGGTGACTCACAGCTATAATCCCAGTACTCCGGGAGGCTGAGATGGGTGGATTGCTTGAGCTCCAGAGCTTGAGACCAGCCTGAGCTACAGAGAGACCCCACCTCTAAAAGTATCCTGGCATTGTGGAGGGCCAGCTACTCAGGAGGCTGAGGCAAGAGAATCACTTGAGCCTAAGAGTTTGAGGTTACTGTGAGCTGTGACACCATAGCACTCTACTGAGGGCAACAAAGTGAAACTCTGCCTCAAAAAAAAAAAAGTTTCTGCTTAGCTGAATGTTGTATGCATCATTTCTCAGGACACTGATTTATTTTCCTATGTATTAGTTTAATAAAGCAACAAATATTCAGGACTTACAGTGTTCCAGATACTCAGTAACTGAGACTCCAAGTATAAAAAGCTTCAATTCTTGTCCCTTAAGAGTTGAATTATAAGAGGAAGGCAAACATACAAATATTTCACATTGAATGCTGTGATCTCACTGGGGGAATTAATGTAGATATCTCAGTGGGAACAGAGAACTCCAGTTCTGAAACAGAAGCAGGGTAAAAGTCAGGGAAGATATCTACTTAACAGATGTAAGTGTTCCGTGTTTGTTAGCAATATTTTAGGATAAGCTAATGTAAACCTCAGTAACAAACAAAAAGAGTCTCTTTAAAAGAAGAGAAAATTTGAGGAAGTAGGACATTGCAATGGGAATTCCCATGTCATAGTAAACTATTTGCATATTCAGAGAGATAAAAGAAGACAAAGATTTTTAAGGAGAAAATGAGGAGAATTCCATAATTTTTAAGATAATTATGCCTGGCAATGAAGAATGATAACAAGGGTGAAGCCAATTCAGGATTGGACAGGCAGTTGCAGGACTTATATCCCTGCAGAAGTATTTTTTGTGTAAGACCGTGACAGCTGTTGTGTAAGACTATCGTTTCTGCAGTCTCTTGTGACGGTGTTGTCATCAGGCGTGCGAGCGTGATGATTCTTCATATGCTTTTCATAGCCTCCCTGGGTCTGTTTGTCTTGGTTTTTTTTAAACACAAGTGACTGCATTTTGATTCTGACAACTTTTGCATTAAAAATTCTGTAACCATACTACTTCCCACCTCCATTTCAGCCATAGTAAAGCAAGATGTTTCTTTCTTTCACAGTACATAGCCAGGACAGGTGTCCACACAGCAGGGACGTCTTCTGCACACAACTATGCTGGTTAACAGACTGGTGGGTACTTGGAAGTCTTACCACAGAACTTCCAAGATCACTCTGGACACAGTCGTTCCCACCAGGTAAAGGGAAAGAGCACAGAGGGTGCTGGTGGAAGAAGGTATTATAGGTGGGACCTAGAAGCAGGACACATCTCTTCAGCTCACAGAACCTGGAAAGGACTTCATCACTATACTGCACTTAAATATACTAGAGCTCAAACATTGTAGAAAGGGAAACTAAATTTAGAGGGACTACCAATGGTGTTGGTTCTCAGGTAGTATTACAGGTAAAGAGGACAATATAGCATGCTCAAAGTCTCTTGAATTCGAGTGTAATTGGTCTATTCCAGAAAGTAGCACCCCCTGGCAGCTTGATAGAAGCTCTGAAAAGAATCTTTCGTGGTGTTCTTTAAACAGTGGAGGAGAGCTATTCAGTTATTTTGAGTCATGAGCAGATTTGATCCTATTTTATTACTGTTGATCAAACTGATAAAATAAAGCTTTAATCTTAGTATAAATACATTCCGTAAGCCAACCAGTTAAGATTTATATTTTTTCATTAATAGTAGGCAATCAGGCTCCTACCAGTCCCAAATACCACCTTAAATATCATAAGACACATCTGATTCACAGAATACACCAGCACTATTATTTAAGGGAAATTGGAAGAAAGATTACGTTGAGATCTGAATTAATTATTTTTTTAATGTACTTTCAACTGAAAAAGGAACATTTAATTTTTTAAAGAAAATTATCACAAAGCTTTTGTAACTTTCTGCTCAAAGTACATTATACTATAAATCAGCTTCCTATTATTGAATTCGTACTATTCTTTATTAGATAAACATACACACCAATATATGTCAGACTGGTGATTCTCATCCAGATTACTTTTAAAGTTAACACCTTAGAGTTCTAGATAAAAAGAACGACTAATCAGCACAGTACTGAAAATACACAGCAGCACATACACTGTAGAAACAAAAAATGAATCAGAAATCAAAATGAATGTTGGCCGCATTCAACAGCTTTTTCATATATATATTCAACATCTTTTTTTTCAGCACCTATTATGTGGAATCGTTCAATATGGCTTACCTACATCAGAGATGGCCCTTACATTTTAGAGGAGAGAATAAAAGTAAGGAATAAGTAAACTGTATAGTCAGTCATGTATTGTTTAACAACAGATATGCATTCTGAGAAACGCATCTGTAGACAATTTTGTCATTGTGTGAACATCATTACTGACCTTACACAAAGTTTAATAATGGCACATATGGTGTACCGTTATACCTATATGAATAATGGTACTTCACACCTCGGCTATATGGAACAGTCTGCTGCTCCTACACTGCAAAGCTTATGGCAGGTCACTGCACTGAATACTGTAAGACAACTGTAAATGTTAATATTTGTGTGTCTAAACATATCAGACACAGAAAAGGTGCCATAAAATATGATATGAGTGGAGCTTGCAGGCTACCGGTTGCTCTGAGTGTTTAAATGAGTGAATGTGAAGATCTAGAATATTACTGTATACCACTATGAACTTTACCCCGTACATTTAGGTTATGTTAAATTTTTGAAATTTTGTTAAAAACTAAACACAAACATGTACCTTAGGCCTACACGGGCTCAGCATCATCAGCGTCATTGTGCTCCACATCTTGTCCCACTGGGAGCTGTTCAGCGGGGATAACACATATGAAACTGTCATCTTCTGTGATAGTCACACCTTCTGGAATAGCTCATGGGCGATCTGCCTGAGACTATTTCACAGCAACATTTTTTTATGAGTAGAAGGACTACACTCTAAAATAAAAAGGACAGTAAATACACAAATCAGTGATAGTCATTGATTACCATTTTCAAGTATTAAGTATTGCACATAAGTCTGCAGGATATACTTTTATACGATTGGCAGTGCGATGAATTTGTTTATACCAGTCTACATGAGTAGTGCGTTGTGTTGGGATGCCAGATGATAATATAGGCAGTTTCATTATAACCTTGTGGGACCACGCATATAAATGCAGTCTGGTCTGGAACAAAACATCATTACGCAGTGCATACATGCCGTACATATGTGTGCATGGATGTGTATGTACACATACAGAGGGTGCTAAAAAGCATATCTACATATGTATGTTAAAAAAGGAAAAACTTAGGCTGAGGCAAGAGAATCGCTTAGGCCCAGGAGTTGGAGGTTGCTGTGAGCTGTGTGAGGCCACGGCACTCTACCGAGGGCCATAAAGTGAGACTCTGTCTCTACAAAAAAAAAAAAAGGAAAAACTGTATTAAAATTGTAACACTCAACTCACATTTGGCAGTTACAAGAGTTACAAGATACGAGATAACAAATGTTATTAATATATATTGAGTATTACAATTTTAATATTTTTTCCTTTCTTAAAATGTGTATACATTTTGTAACCCTCTGTGTGTATATATATATGTATACATGATATATAAATAGATACAGGAAGATATATATGGAAATACATAACTATGCATGAAGATATATTTTATATTATATATATCTCTTGCTACATATATCCTATATGTGTGAATAACATACATCTCCCTGTCTATATCATCTTTCACACATATATAATTACACATGCATGTACACAGCATGCCTCAGGAATATTGTGTGTTCAATTCCAGAGCAAGACAATTTTGATTCACACAAATTTTTTGGTCTCCCAGTGCTTATAAAAGTTACAGTTGCATTATAGCATAGCCTATGAAATGTGTAATAAAATTGTGTCTGAAAAGGTGCACATACCTTGATTTAAAAATATGTATGCCTAAAAATGCAAGCCATCATCCGGACCCTCAGTGAGTGGTATTCCTTTTGCTGGTGGAGGGTCTTTCTTCAATGTTAATGACTGGTTGTTGGTCAGGGTGGTTGATAAAGGTTGGGGCAGTAGTGGTAATTTCTTAAAATAAGATAAAAATGAAGTTTACCACCTCGATTGACTATTCCTTTCGTGAAAGACTCTATAGCATTTTACTCTCATTAGTAGTTTTTACAAAATTGGAGTCAAGCCTCTCCAACACTACTGCTGCTTAATCAGCTAAGTTTTGTAGCATTTGTAGCAAAATCCTTTCTTGTCATTTCAACAAGGTTCACATCATCACAGAGGTAGGTTTCATCTCCAGAAGAAATAATTGTTGCTTTTCACAAGAAACAATTTCCCATACATTCAAGTTTTATCCTGAGATTGCAGTAATTTAGTCACATCTCCACACTGCAATTCTAATTCTGGCTCATGCAACTTCTACTGTATCTGTAATCACTACCTTCCCAGCCTGAAATCTCGATCCTTCAGAGTCACCCCCAGCATTGGGTCGACATCTCCCAAACCCTTATTAAGGTTGAAATTTTGACCTCCTTAATGAATCTTGAATGTTCTCAATGGACTATAGACTGGTCAATACTTCCAGAATGTTTACAAGTTACTTTTCCCAGACCCATCAGAGGAATTGCTATCTATGGCATCTATAAGCCTTAGAAAATATGGATCTCTTTAGTCCTTGATCCATGGATTTCAGAATGAACGTTGTGTTAGCAAGAATTTTAAAAAACATTATACTCCTACCCCATCTCTACTCAAATTAGAACCATCAACCAGGTATTGTGGCAGGTGTGTGTGGTCGCAGCTACTCTGGAGGTTGAGGCAGGAAGATCGCTTGAGCCCACGAGTCTGATGTTACTGTGAGCTAGGCTGATGCCACTACACTCTAACCAGAGTGAGACTCTGTTGCCAAGAAAAATAAAATTAAAAAATAAAATAAAAACCATATCTGTAATTCAATAGCAAAAAAAAAAAAACAAAAAAAACATTATACTCCTTGTATGTCTCTATCAGAGCTATTGGTGCATTGTCAGCAACCAGTAACATTTTGAAAGGATCTTTTTGTGAACAGTAGGCTTCAACAGTGGGCATAAAATCTTCAGGAAACAACACTGTAAGCATACATGCTGTCATGCAGCCTTTCTTGTTCCATTTGTAGAGCACAGATAGGGCAGATTTAGCATCATTTTTAAGGGCCCTGGGATTTTCAGAATGATAAATGAGCACTGGCTTCAACTGAAAGTCACCAGCTGCACTGGCCCTTTACAAGAGAGTCAGCATGTTCCCTCTAGCTGTGAAAGCCCTGAAGATTTCTTCCAGTAGAAGGCTATGTTGACTACATTGAAAGCCTGGTGTTTACTGTAGACACCTTCACTAATCATCTTAACTGGATCTCTCGACAGTTTGTTTCTGCGCTTGCTGTCTCAGTTTATGTTATGATGATGTCTTTCTTTTTTTAAATGCATTAACCTCTGGTCACTTGAAACTTTCTTTTGCAGATTCCTCATCTCTTTGGACCTTCATAGAATTGAAGAGAGGGCCTTCCAAAGGATTAGGCTTTGCTAATCATAAGGGCATGTGTCGCTGTTTTGATCTTCTCTTCAGACCACAAAACCTTTCTCCATATCATCATAAGGCTCTTTCACTCTTTTATCATCCACGTGTTCTCTACAGCAGCACATTTCATTTCTTTCTAGAGCATTTCCTTTGCATGACAACTTTGCCACCTACCTCAAGACGTTGACCTTTTTATCTGTCTCAGCTTTCAACATGCCTCCCTCACTAAAACTAATAATTTCTAGCTTTCAATTTAAAATAAGAGACATCTAACTCTCACTTGAACACTTAGAAGCCATTGTAGGGTTATTAATTAGCCTAATTTCAATATTGTTGTGTCTCAAGGAATGGGAAAACCCAAGGAAAGAGAAAAAGAG
The DNA here is from genome assembly GCF_027406575.1 of Nycticebus coucang. NCBI lineage: Eukaryota > Metazoa > Chordata > Mammalia > Primates > Lorisidae > Nycticebus > Nycticebus coucang. Next base: position 47,597,481 of record NC_069782.1, read on the forward strand.
ATGAGGGAATGGGTTCTCAGTGGAGTGTCAGGACACACACAGCTTTCAACGAGTAAATTTGCCATCCTACAGGTGTGGTTCATGGTGTACCCCTACTCATGAATGGCAATAGTAACATCAAAGATAATTGACTTCAGGTCACCATGACAGATAAAATAATACTGAAAAAGTTTGAAATAATGAGGAAATTACCAAAATGTGGTGTAAAGACACAAAGTGAGCCCAATGAGTGGAAAAATGGCACCAAGATATTTACGTGATAGAGGGTTGGAACAAAATTTCAATTTGTAAAAACTGCAGTTATTTGTGAACTATAATAAAAGCAAAGCACAGTATAATTAGACATCCCTGTATACACCTACATATAGTAGGAATATACCTTTATATATTGTATATCCTAATGTATAATGTGTATATATAATAAAAAAGACCTGTATATTAAGTATTTTATAACATATATATTCATATATATGTGTCAGTATGTATGTGTGCATCCCTGAGTTGCCTAATCTGTCCTCACATTGTGAACCCTCGTAACCATGACTGGCAGGGAGTCATGATGGCTGGACGGACCCAGAACACAGAGCTGGTTAGAGACAACTGCTCCACTTTACACATTAAGATTGACTTGAAGAACACACAAACAGCAGCAATCTGCTTATATTTAAAATTTTGGTATTTTCCTTATCATGGATTTTTTCAATTTTTCTTTTTCTATCATTGCATGTTATTTAACTCAATGACAGAATTTTCAGCACCTCTTTTTAAAATATTTTATTTCTTCTGCATCGATTGAGAGGATCATATAGTCTTAATTTTTGCTTTTGTTGATATGGTGAATTACATTTATCAATTTGCATATTTTAAACCAGCCCTACCCCTGCATGCTGTCAGTCTTGAAAATGGAGGTGACAGACCATGAGGATGTGGATAGACCCTAGACCTCAGAAAAAGCAAGAAAACAAATTCTCCCCTATAGCCTCCAGAAAAGAACTCAACCCTACTGACACTAATTTTAGTCCAATGAGAACTTTGTTGGAACTCTGAACTCTATAACTATAATATAATACATTTTGTTATTTTTAAATCTGTGGCTGATTTATTATAATAGCAATAAAAAAGTAATACAGGTCAGTTTTCTCAAACTTTTCTGTGGCCCACTTGTTAAAAAGGTAAATTTCCTTTGGCCCTTCACTAGACCGCTGAGGATCAAGAATCTATATAGTAACAAAATGTGAATTATTTCTATGAAATTCAACAATCATTATTTGAGAAAAGCTAATAAAATCTTACAAAAATAACAATAGCAAGTTTGTATCACAAGTCAAGAACAAAAACATAGATTTTCACCTTTCAGCTTCTCTGTTTAACATAATTATGGTTGATGATATTACTCTGACAATGTAAATAGAAGTTAAACTTAAAATATATTTTAAAATAAAATATTTTATTTCATTTATTTTAAATTTTTTAAACTTTATTTTAAATTTTTTTAAATTTATTTTAAATTTTTTTTATTTAAAATTTTATTTTTATTTAAAATTTAAATTTAAATTTAATTTAAATCTAATTTAAATTTAATTTATTAATTTAATTTAAATTTATTTTAAATTTTTAATTTTTTTAAATAAAATATTTTATTTCATTTATTTCATTTATTTTTTAAATATAAAAATTATTTTATATTTGATCAGAAATATAATCAAATTGTATTTTTATGGAGTAATCATAATTTTTATACACACACATTGTGGAATAACTAAATCCAACTCAGAAACATCTATCACCTCCAAAACTTCTCATTTTTTATGGTTAGAACATTTAAAACCTACTTTCTTAGCAATTTTTGAATATATAGTACATTATTATTAACTCAAGACACTGTACCCTATTAGAAATCTTCATATCTTAATCATCTGGCCTAACTTGAACTTTTCACACTTTCACCAAAATCTCTCGAAGCCCTTTTTCCTGGTCACCACATTCTACTCTCTTTATGGAATAGTTCTACATCTAAAGTATGAATCTGTCTCACAAGGGACCATGCATAGTCTACTAGGCTATTGGAAAGATGTTGGCTTTTATTTTCAGTAAAATGGGGACCACTAAAATGTTTTAAAGAAAGGAATAGAGTGATAACTTTTGCTTTTAAAAGATTATTCTTGCTACTGTGATGAAATAGACTGGTGGTGGGGGATACAAAGAAAAATCAAGAATATTCTTTTTAAAAAGTTTCAGATTAATAGGAGGGTATGAATAATTAGGTTACACTGTTTGTACTTTCTAGGTAAAGTTCAAGTTGTAGTTGAGCTACAACTCACACCCAGGGGATGTGTTGTTATATCCTTAGGCTCTCAATCCAAATGAAAAATGAAATGAAAAATGGTAATGAAGTAGTAGTAGCACTGGGTTTTTGAGAGGTAATTGAACTCTAAAGTATTTTAAAAGAATAACCAATCAAATTACATGATGGGTTAGACCTAAAATTTAGTAGAAAGAGTTAAGTCAAGATGACTCCAAGACTTTGGCTCGTGTGACTATAGGGATGGTAGCCTCAGTAGAGGCAGGGAACCTGGGGAGGAAGTTTCATGGAGAGGGAAGATGCTTTTGGACTGTGTGAGATGTCCATCGCACATCTGAAGAGAACTACTAAGTAGGTACAGAGGCCTGGAGTTCAGGAAATAGATTTGTGCCAGACATTGAAATCCAGGATTATAATATTACTTTGAAGTGATTCAAGTTTAATATTCAAAGTCGAATTTAATGAATACATATGCAATGAAGTTGCCAAATTTATTTCACTCTATATTTCAATGCTATAAAACACAGTCTATAAAGTATCTGCCCTTACATATTTATGCAAATTCCCTCTATAACATAAACCTTTTAGTTTTCAGCCTGACATTGAATCCCTGAAGTAAAAATATATACCTTAGCATTAATCAAAAGAATAGGCTGTGAGCTCCCTCTGCTGTTACTTGAGAGTCACTGTTATTAGAGAGTCAGCTACTTAGAAAATTGACCATTACTCATGGGACCTAAATTAAACAAATCTGGATACTCAGGAAAAAAATGACAGTACAAATGGAATAGGTATTATGAGTTTAAACAGCATTAAATGTCCTAATAGTTTCTTTTGTTAACGGTTAATAAGATATTAAGAAAATTAGCAGAACAGTGGTCTGAAAACCATTTACCTCCTCTTCAGAATGTGGTAATAACTACATAGTGCCTACCTAAAGAATAAACAAGTTACCTATTCACTAACTAAAATCAAGAAATGAGTCATATCAGTAGGGAATGCTTCTATTTTCTTAAAGAATTATTAACACATTCCCCTTTAAATAGAAGACAAAACATTTTATGCTTCAAATTTAATTATTTTATATCCAAGAAGGAAAAGGTAAAAGGGCTAGTTAGTAACTGCCAGTTGGTAAAATGACCTTGCACTTAAACTTAATTACAATAATCAATAAAAATACGGGCTAAAAATTTACTATGTAAGTGGCAAGGTAGAAGAAGGTGTTTTGAGAAAAATTCCGTCATATATCTAATACAGTAAAGCTCTGGAATTGTTTAGAGAATAGAGAACTACGGTATGTGAGGTTATTTATGGTTATTCTCCCGCCTCTCTTTCTAGCCTTGATTTTCTGATATTTCTCATCTAATAGTGTTAACAAAATAGTAATAGTTCTCCAAGGGCATCATCTACCTCTCTTTTTCTTATATGAACATTTATCTAATTTTTTTCAAGGCATAGCTGAACAACCTTTTTGGTTAGGTTAGACACTTCTCATCCATATATGTAAAACACACACTGAAATCAAATAGGAAAGTTCCTGGTTCTGGTACCTCATGCTTGTGAGTCTTTGGGCAAAATCTGTAACTTTTCTCAGCCTTAGTTTTTCCTCTGCTCATTAAACACAGGCAATGCATAGAAGTCTCAATAATAACATGGAATAAACAAAATAATACATGAAAAACATCTAGTGTGGTCTGGAACAGTAAGAGATACTCTGTATATTATAGCTATTACTATTCTGTAATTAGTATCTTTCACAGAAAATCACAATACGTGGTAACTGCTAAGTTTTCTGTATCTTCATTACACGACTTCAATTGCTTTAACATTAATGAGCATTGTCTTTTCTTCTTGATATAATGGGTATTGATATAAAGGACATGATATATACTTGAAATAATGAAAGTAAGCAATAAAAATTGATGATAGATTAAGAATAATTAACGCTATTCTCAAGTGCTTATTTTAAAATATGTTAAGAGTAATATACCATTATTTTCTAAGTCTGTGAATTAGTATTTTTAATAATGGCATTAATTAATTAATTAGACATGATAGTAAAAAACCAAAAGTAAGCCCAAAGCTTTGAATATAATATACACTCTTTGTTGCTTCTTTCTGCATTGCCTCAAGTTATTAAATGTAGTAGTAGGCAGGGAGACCAATGACATGTAAGATGATCATTTTTAATTAATGCAACCATGTCATTTCTTCTGTTTTTTTTTTTTTTTTACTTTCATTGTCCTTCAATCAAGAAAAGCTCTCAAATGAAATATAACATTGTGTTTATGCTAATTTTCCTTTCTTCTTGACTTCTTCCCCAGGGTAGATAGTAATTATTCTTATTTTTAGGTATTATACTTTCTTAAAATTTGACACACAAAAGTGAATGAAAATAAATCCCAAATACATTCCAACAACACTCAAGTCTATTTGGTGTCTTTTCCTTTTTTAGAAGTCAATTTGCCAGAATGTCAGAAAAAAAAAATTATTAGTAAATAATTCTGCGTGGTATTGTGAATTTCCTATAAAAATTCCAGCTTCGAAGAACAACTGCATCATGTAAAAACTATAGTTCTCTACATAATTAATGAGAAACAAGGTGGTACTGGGTAATAACAATTTATGGTTCTTTAATAAGGAAAGGAAATAACATTGCAAAATCTAAACTAAAAGTAAAATCGTAAGCCCTCTGCTAACTGAATGGGCCCCTCTTGTTAAAGGGAATCCATCTCCGTCAAGTGGGGCCTAGAAATACCTTAAAACTGAGTTCTCAGGTAAGAGGGGTGAGATAGGCAAAGCACAATTACAAACATATGATTTCCCTTCAATACTTCATGACTCCTCCTATAGCTTGTTGAATATGCATTGTTTGACCAATATAAATTCTTGTTCACTTTTGACTCTTCTCTGAAGCATGTATGCCTGGCTTCTAGCCAACCTGTTGGAATGGCCACTCACTATGTTGCTATTCTATTTTAGAAATAAATCTCTCCTTTTCCCAAAGTACAAACTTTTTTTGTAGTTAACAAAACTATTGAACTTTCCTAAATTACTTATATTAAAATTCTGCTATTTATATTTGGTGCCATGTAAAATTTTCTCTCTTTGGACTTTAAAAAGAAGTAATATTTGGGGTGGTGCCTGTGACTCAAAGGGGTGGGGCGCTGGCCCCATATGCTGGAGGTGGTGGGTTCAAACCCAGCCCCAGCCCAAAACTGCAAAAATAATTAAAAAAAAGAAGCGATATTTGAGTTTAGGAATTTTGAAGTGTGGTTGGTTGTTATCCAGCAATATGTAGTAAGGGGAGACTGATGAGCAAAGACATTCTTGGCAGTGTAATGCATCTGTCAAATTCCAGTGGCATGAACAAGTACAATGCAGTACAAAGGTTTCTGATGGGAATATGGAATATAAGAGAAGGAATATTCCCTGAAGGAAGTGATAGGAATTGGCTCTTGATTTTACAGGAGAAGAATTAGGCCTACCATGCAGAACATTTTAAGTTCAGACTTTGACTAGTAGTTAATGGAGAATTTAACTTCTATCCATATGACTGTATTTTCTACATGCAGGATATTTTCTAGAACATACTAGACATGCAATATATCTTTCGGAAGTACTTTCTTGAATACATGTTGCTATTTATATATTAGAATGTTAGCCTTGGAGTACGTTGAAGAACAGATTGGCAGAATGCAAGACTATCATAAAAAGAAAGACAAGTTAGAAGAAGCTCAAAATAACCCAGAAAAAGATGTTGAAGTCCTCATGTAACATTACTGTGGCAGAAGAGAGGTGAGAAAGATACAAGACACATCTAGAAAATAGAGGGACCAAAAGGTAGGAGACCAGCTTACAAGATTTACTTTATTTTATTTTTTATTTCAAATTAATATGAGGTTATAAATTTTTAGGTTACATTGCTCTCACTTCCAGGGTAAAGTTCAAATTGTAGAAGAGCCCTTTACCCAACAGGCATGCTGAACACCCTGACATTGTTCATATTAAATGAGATCTCACCAATTACCTTCCCTCCTCCTGTCAACCTCCCTCCCTCCTGCCAATTGCCCTCCCTCCTGCCCCCTTCACCTCTCTCCCTTGCTGTACTATAATTGTGTTTTATTGTTTATGTTGGAATGTAATTATTTACATATTGATTTCATATAATATTGATTACATTGAATTTTTTTTCTATTCTTGAGATACTTTACTAAGAAGAATGTGTTTCACCTCCATCTAGGTTAACATAAAATATGTAAAGTGTCCATCTTTTCTTATGGCTGAACAGTACTCCATGGTATACATATGCCACAGTTAGGTAATCCATTCATGGGTTGATGGACTTTGGGTTGCTTCCACAACTTGGCAATTATGAATTGAGCTGCAATAAACATTCTGGTGAAAATGTCTTTATGATAAAATGATTTTTATTCTTTTGGGTAGACACCCAGTAATGGGATTGAGGGATCAAATGAAAGGTCAACTTGCAGCTCTTTGAGAATTCTCAACACTTTTTTCCATAAAGGTTTTATTAGTTTGCAATTCCACCAGCAGCATAGAAGTGTTTCCTTTTCTCCACATCTATGCCAACATCTTCAGATTTGGGATTTTGTAATGGTTATAAGATTTGTGATACAAGAAACTGCATGGATAGTGTTCACTAAGTATTATCAAAGAAAGAGAAAGTAGAAAAACAGTTCTGATGTGTAGATAGGTGCAAGCAGATTCAGTTTTGAAGTATTAGAGATTTCCAAATGAAAATACCAGTTACTGGGGAGACCTGAAACTCAGCTGAAAGACGTATGGTTTCTAATTGGATTCAGAGAATTTTAAAAATATGAAAAAATAAAGGAACATGATAATAGCTTCACCATGATAAAGTACTTATAACTCTATCAATTTCTATTATTCAGAGAATTAGACAATATGGTAATTTATAATGAAGTACTAATTAGGTGGTGCAAGGAATAAATACAAAGAGAATTATAGTAATAAAGATCAATTTGAGTTGGTGTCATTCTGAGGTCTTCAGGAGAAGATAAGACTTTAGTTTTGATCTTTATCTCAACTAATTTTTATTTTTCTATTTTTCTTGTCTCTTTTTTTTTTGTGTGTTTTTTTTTGGCCAGGGCTGGGTTTGAACCCACCACCTCTGGCATATGGGACCGGCGCCCTACTCCTTGAGCCACAGGCGCCACCCTTTTTCTTGTCTCTTAAGACAAGCATCTCTTCTCTTATTAAAATTGATGATGGTTTATTTTTATATAGATTCTCATCATTTTAAAATCCAAGACCAGAATCAGCTAGGTCTGTATTTTATCACTCATTACTGTACAAGAATGGTGGACAAGTTACTTAGCTTTTGTGTGACTCTGTTTCTTTATTTTTAAATTGATAATAAAATTATACGGTAATCAAATTTCACAAAGTGAAATAGGAGAGCTATAAAAAATTTTAAAAATTTATAAAACTGTACTGCCTAATCTGGTAGCCATTAGCTACATATGGCTATTAAATTTGAATTTAAATTAAGTAAAATTTAAAATGCATGTTCAATTGCATGATCATATTTCATTTTACAATTATGCAAAAGTGAAATGCATTCAGTAGAAACCATACTTCCAATTTTGAATTTCCAGGTTAGCAATTGACAGGGTGATATTCCCTCATGTTACTGGGCTGCAACAGTCAGCCAGATTTCAAGTCATGTGGCTTGTGCCTATGATACTGAAAAGTGAATATGTAGAATATTTCTATCATCTCAGAAATCTCCATCACAAAATTTTACTGTATGCATCATAAAATACTAATAGAAATAATGGGAATATGACATAGTATTAGAACGAAGACTACTATCCTTGATGTTAATTTTATTTCAGAATTCCCAAGTTAGTTCCTGTCCAATTTAAATAGAATTCTTAAATAGGACATGAAAAACATTAACAATAAGAAGAAATCAATAAATTATACTTCATAAAAAGAGCAGTTAGGGTTTATCAAAAGACACCATGAACAAAGTGAAAAGACAAGTTTCAGAAGACGAGAAAAACATTTGGAATATATGTGGGGGACAAAAACTTATATCCCGAATAAAGACTTTTGTAAATGAACAAGAGAAAAGCCGGTCTATAAAAACAGACAAATAACTTGTAGAAGCATCTCACTAAAGATGATATGCACACAAGCAATACACATTTGAAAAGGTTCTCAATATCTTTAGTCATTAAGGAAACACAAAATAAAACATAATTAGCTGGGCATTGTGGCAGGCACCTGTAGTCCCAGCTACTTAGGAGGCTGAGGCAAGGGAATTGCCTAAACCCAGTAGTTGGAGGTTGCTGGGGGCTGTGTGATGCCATAGCACTCTACAGTGGGCGATAAAGTGAAACTCTGTCTCTACAAAATATAAATAAATAAATAAAACATAATAAGATACTGCTTCTCACACACTAGGATGCAGTTTTAAAGATAATGCTGAAAATAACACATCTAAGTGTTGGCAAGTATCTGCAACACCCAAAATCACATACTGCTATTAGAGATGTAAAATATATTTGTACAAGCATCTGAAGAACCACCTTAGATGTATTTACTGAACTTGAAAATGTGCCAACCCTATGACCTAGCAATTGCATTCCTAAGTAATCATCCAATAGGATTTATTACTTTTTCCATCAAAATATATGAATAAGAATATTATTAGAAGAATTATATATTCATTTTCTAGACGTCCATAACACAAATAGACTAAAGAGAATAAATTTAGGTCCTCATTTCCCATGTGTATTCTTTCCTAAAATTGCTTGAGAATACTCCTTTCTCTTGTCCATTTTATTTTTATTTTTTTCAGTCTTTTTTTTTTAATTAAATCATAGCTGTGTACATTAATGTGATCATGGGGCACCATACACTAGTTTCATAGACCATTTGACACATTTTAATCACACTGCTTAACATAGCCTTCCTGGCATTTTCTTAGTTATTGTGCTAAGACATTTACATTCCACATTTACTAAGTTTCACATATACCCTTGTAAGATGCATCGCAGGCATAATCCCACCAATCCTCCTCCCTCTACCCCTTCCCCCCTCCCCCCTTTTACCCCTTCCCCCTATTCTTAGGTTGTAAATGGGTTATAGCTTTCATGTGAAAGCCACAAATTAGTTTCATAGTAGGACTGAGTACATTGGATACCTTTTCTTCCACTCTTGAGATACTTTACTTAGAAGAATATGTTCCAGCTCCATCCACGTAAACATGAAAGAGGTAAAGTCTCCATCTTTCTTTAAGGCTGCATAATATTCCATGGTGTACATATACCACAATTTGTTAGTCCATTTGTGGACTGATGGGCACTTGGGCTTTTTCCATGATTTAGCAATTATGAATAGGGCTGCAATAAACATTCTGGTACAAATATCTTTGTTATGATGTGATTTTTGGTCTTCTAGGTATATGCCTAGTAGAGGAATTATAGGATTGAATGGCAGTTCTATTTTTAGATCTCTAAGTGTTCTCCATATATCTTTCTAAAAGGAATGTATTAATTTGCATTCCCACCAACAGTGTAGAAGTATTCCCTTTTCTCCACATCCACACCAACATCTCTGGTCTTGGGATTTCGTGATATAGGCTAATCTTACCGGAGTTAGATGATATCTCAAAGTAGTTTTGATTTGCATTTCTCTGATGATTAAAGATGATGAGCACTTTTTCATATGTCTGTAGGCCACGCACCTGTCTTCTTCAGAGAAGTTTCTCTTCAAATCCCTTGCCCAGCCTGTGATGGGATCACTTGTTCTTTTCTTGCTTATACGTTTGAGTTCTCTGTGGATTCTGGTTATTAAACCTTTGCCGGAGACATAACCTGCAAATATCTTCTCCCATTCTGAGGGGTGTTTGCTTGCTTTACTTACTGTGTTCTTGGCTGTGCAGAAGTTTTTAGTTTGATCAGGTCTCAGTAGTGTATTTTTGAAGCTGCTTCAATTGCCTGGGGAGTCCTCCTCATAAAATCGTCACCCAGACCGATTTCTTCAAGGGTTTTCCCTGCACTCTCTTCTAATATTTTTATAGTTTCATGTCTTAAGTTTAAATCTTTAATCCAGTGAGAGTCTATCTTAGTTAATGAATATAGATGCAAAAATATTTAACAAGATCCTAACAAACAGAATCCTGCAACGCATTAAACAAATTATACATCATGACCAAGTTTGTTTTATCCCAGGGTCTCAAGGCTGGTTGAATACACGTAAATCTATAAATGTAATTCAGCACATAAACAAATTAAAAAACAAAGACCATATGATTCTCTCAATCAATGCAGAAAAAGCTTTTGACAATATCCAGCATCCCTTCATGATCAGAGCACTTAAGAAAATTGGTATAGAAGGGACATTTCTTAAACCCACAGCCAATATCATATTTAATGGAGTTAAATTGGAATCATTTCCACTCAGATGGGGAGCCATACAAGGCTGCCCATTGTCTCCATTGCTCTTTAACATTGTAATGGAAGTTTTAGCCACTGCAATTAGGGAAGAAAAGGCAATCAAGGGTATCCATATAGGGTCATAAGAGGTGAAACTTTTGCTCTTCGCAGATGATATGATTGTATATTTGGAAAACACTAGGGATTCTACTACAAAACTCTTAGAAGTGATCAAAGAATACAGCAGCGTCTCAGGTTACAAAATCAACATTCATAAATCGGTAGCCTTTATATATACCGACAATAGTCAAGTTGAAAAAACAGTTAAGGACTCTATCCCATTCACAGTAGTGCCAAAGAAGATGAAATATTTGGGAGTTTATTTAACAAAGGACGTGAAAGATCTCTATAAAGAGAATTATGAAACTCTAAGAAAAGAAATAGCTGAAAATGTTAACAAATGGAAAAACATACCATGCTCATGGCTGGGAAGAATCAGCATCGTTAAAAAGTCCATACTACCCAAAGCATTATATAATTGTAACACAATCCCTATTAAAGCTCCACTGTCATACTTTAAAGATCTTGAAAAAACAATACTTCATTTTATATGGAATCAGAAAAAAACCTTGAATAGCCAAGACATTACTCAGAAATAAAAACAAAGCAGGAGGAATCAAGCTACCAGACCTCAGACTATACTATAAATCAATAGTGATGAAAACAGCATGGTACAGGCACAAAAACAGAGAAGTAGATGTCTGGAACAGAATAGAGAACCAAGAAATGAATCCAGCTACTTACCGTTATTTAATCTTTGACAAGCCAATTAAAAACATTCAGTGGGGAAAAGATTCCCTATTTAACAAATGGTGCTGGGTGAACTGGCTGGCAACCTGCAGAAGACTGAAACTGGATCCACACCTTTCACCATTGTCCATTTTATCATTTAATTTTTTCTCAATTCATCACCAAAAAGGCATTTGAAATGTTGATGTTCAAGAAGCTATTTTGTTTTTTTTTGTACAAAAAGTTTTCATTGGTGAGGGAGGGATGCTGCAGAGAAGCACCAAGGAGGAGAGAAAAGAAGAGAGAGAGAGGGGAGGAAAGAGAGAGAGAGAGGAAAGAGGTGGGGAGAGATGGAGAGAGAGAGAGAGGAGGGGAGAGAGCCAAAAAGCTACTTTTAATGAAGGCAGTCTAAACCCACATAAGCACTTCCTGGTTTTTCCTATGTATACATATATCTGTTGCATGCAAACCATGGTCCAAGAAATGGCTTATTTTGATTTGTTTGAGATATTCAGAAAGACCATATGTAGTTATTCCCAACTTAAAAGTCTTATGACTTTTTGACTTTTTAATTATGTGAAAATGGTATGAATTCAGTGGAAACCATACTTGCAATTTTGAATTTTGATCTGTTTGATCTGTTTCCATGCTAGCAACTGACTCATGAACCATATTATGGATTTGAAAAAAGAACAATCTAATCCCAAATGCAGCAGTAGAAAAGAACTAACCAAAATTAAATCAGAGATTAAAGAAATTTAAAACAAAAGAATCATTCAGAAAATCAATGAAACTATTGGCCAAATTATCCAGAAACAGAAAAGTAAAATCTCTAATAACCTCAATCAGAAATGACAAAAGGGAAATGACAACAGATGCCAGAGAGATACAAGAGATCATCTCTGAGTTCTACAAGAAACCCTTTTCCCAGAAATATGAGGAAATGGATCAATACCTGGAATCCTATTGCCTCCCCAGAATTAATAAAGAAGAAATAGATGTCTTTAATAGACCAATTTCAAGAACTGATATTGATGAAACAATAAAAATATCTCCCAAGGAAAAAAAAATGCCCTGGTTCAGATGGTGTCACACCAAAATTTTACCAAACTTTCAAAGAAGGACTTATATCCATAAGCAATTCTCATCTTGGCTGTTATTGGCATTTACAAAGCCTACTGACTTATGGACATTGATTTTATACCTTGAGACATTATTGTATTTTTTGATGACTTCCAGGAGTCTTGTGGTTGAGTCTGGGGTTCTTTAAGTATAAGATCATATCCTCTGGGAAACAAAGAGGTCAAATTCTCCCTCTTTGCTGACGATATGATCTATGTTCTATGAAGCCAACATCACCCTGATACCAAAACCAGGAAAAGGACTCAATGAAAAAGGATAATTTCAGACCAATTTCATTAAAGAATATAGGTGCAAAAATTCTCAATAAAATTCTAGCAATAGATTACAGCTACACATTAAAAAAATTATTCATCATGATCAAGTAGGTTTCCCAGGGATGCAAGGCTAGTTTAACATATGCAAGTCCATAAACACAATTCACCATATCAGCAGAAACAAAAACAAAGACCATATGATCCTCTCAATAGATGTAGAAAAAGCATATGATAAAATTCGCCATCCTTTTCTAATTAGAACACTTAAGAATATAGGCATAGGTGGCACATTTCTTAATTTCTTTGGCATTGAAGCCATCTATGACAAACCCATAGCTAACATTACACTGAATGGAGTAAAACTTAAAGCTTTTACACCTAGAACAGGAACCAGATAAGATTGTCCTCTATCACCACAAATATTTAACATAGTACTGAAAGTTCTAGTCAATACGATCAGGCAAGAGAAAGAAATAAAGGGCATCCAAATGGGGGCAGAAAGTCAAACTCTCCCTCTTTGCTGACAAAATGATCTTATATTTAGAGAACCCAAAGATTCAACCACAAGACTCCTAGAACTTATCAAAAAATGCAACAAGGTCTCAGAATATAAAATCAATATCCAAAAATCAGTTACATTTGTATATGTCAATAACAGCCAAGATGTGTAACTAATTAAGGGCACAATCCCCGTATAGTAGCTTCAAAAAAATGAAGTATCTAGGAATATACATGACAAAAGATATGAAGGACCTCTACAAAGAAAATTATGAAACCCTTTAGAAATAAATAGCAGAAGATATTAACAAATGGAAGAACATACCAGGCTCATGGCTGGGAAGAATCAACATTGTGAAAAATGTTTATACTACTCTAAGCAATCTATAGATCCAAGGCCATCCCCATTAAAATACCATCATCATACTTGGTATTTTAAAATTTGAAAAACATAATCTTTCATTTTGTATGGAACCAGAAGAAACCCTATATTGCCATGGAAATTCTTAGTAAAAAAAAACAAAAGCTGAGGGTATCACCCTACCAGAATTTCAGCTATACTACAAGGCCAAAATGATCAAAACAGCATGTCATTGGCACAAAAATAAAGACACTGACATTTGGAACTGAATAGAAAACCATGGGATGAAACTTACTGTTTACAGCCACCTGATCTTTGATAAACCAAGCAAGAACATACATTGGGAAAAAGAATCCCTATTCAATAAATGGTTCTGGGAAACCTGGATAACCACATAAAAAAGACTGAAACTAGTCCTGCACCTCTCACCACTTACAAAAATTGACTCAGCAAGGATAAATTATTTAAATCTAAGGCATGAAACAATAAAAATCCTCAAAGAAAGTATGGGGAAAACACTTGAAGATATTGGCCTGGGAAAAGATTTTATGAAGAAGACTTCAAGGGCCATCACAACAATAACAAAAAATCTAAAAATGGGATTTAATTAAGCTGAAGACGCAATAGGTAAAGCGAAAAGACAACCTTCAGAATGGGAAGGTTGCAGGGTATCAATCTGACAAAGGGTTGATAACTAGAATCTATAGAGAAGTCAAATTAATCAACATAAAAGAGTAAACAATCCCATCTACCACTGGGCAAGAGACATGTATAGAGCCTTCTCTGATGAAGACAGAAGAATGGCTAAGAATCATTTGAAAAAAATGCTCATCATCTCTGATCATCAGAGAAATGCAAATCAAAGCCTTCTTGAGATATCACCTAACCTCATTGAGAGTGGCCCACATCACAAGTCTCAAAGCTACAGATGCTGGCTTGGATGTGGAGAGATGGGAATACTTTTATGCTACTAGTGGGACTGCGAACTAATACAACCTTTTTGGAAGGAAGTATGGAGAATCCTCAAAGAACTCAAATTAGACCTCCCATTTGATCCTGCAATCCCATTAATAGGCATCTACCCACACACACACACACACAGAAAAGTTTTTTTTTTATCTTAAGGACATTTGCAGTAGACTGTTTATCACAGCTCAATTTACCATCACCAAAATGTGGAAATAGTCTAAATGCCCACCAGCCCAGGAATGGATTAACAAGCTTTGGTGTATGTATACCATGGAATACTATTCAGCCACTAAAATAGGTGGAGACTTTACATCTTTTCTATTAACCTGGATGGAGGTAGAACACTTTCTTCTTAGCAAAGATCACAAGAATGGAGAAGAAGAATCCAATATACTCAATACTGATATGAAGGCAGTAGATGAGCTAATACAAGGGTGGGATAGGGGAATAAGGAAGTGGGGAGAGGGGAGAGGCTCACAATGTATGGCATACCTCGTGGAAGTGGAACACAATTATAAGAGGGACTTTCTCTAACAAATACAATCAGTGTAACCTAGTTCTTTGTACCCTCAATGTATCCCAAATAATAAAAATATAAAAATTAAAAAACGGGCTGCATTTTCATAGCCAACATCTTTCTACTTTTATATTTTGGAACTTGATTTTTCAAAGTTGTGTTATTTTCTGCTTAGTAACAGCTTTCAATGTGAACTAAGGATCAGAGATTAAATATAAGAACTGTTTAGCTATAGTCTTTTCCACATTCTAGATTAGGAAAGTGCTTTTGTGATAATTAGTCACATCTGGCAGTGCCACTTATATCACTCTACATGGTTAGAGTAATAAGTAACTTGAAATATCAGCAAAAGAATTTTGCCTTCTGGTCACATCTCAAATGAGTACATTTCTAAACAAGTAAAACATATTTTAGAGCTATGTTTGTAATGTCTGATTTCCCATGAAGTCTTAAGATTGTCCATCTGCTTTTGCAATCAAGAATTAGAAAACTGTGTACAGTTAGCAAGATGGAAGTACCATCTAAATATATTCTATAACTTGTGAAATCAGGGTCACCTTGAACTATACCAAATCAGAAATGTTCACTCTTTTTTTTTTTTTGTATTTTAATTTCTCTCTTTGTCAATGTGAAATTAACAATACTAATGTCCTTGGTGGTGGCTATAGTGGTGGCTCTTTAAAGCCAAGGACACTATGGTTCAAATTAATTAAGGATAGATTACTGGGTATAATGGGCTTTAAAATTTATACTTTGCATAGTATATAAGAAGTTTTATATGTATACACATGTGATACAATGTTTTCTAATTTTTGTCATTTCATTATTAGAATTTTATTTTATTCTACTTTAACATTATGGAGAATGACCCATTAGCATGACTTTTTGACTCATAATCTCTATTCACAGTATGTGAAATAGTGTGTGGAGCCTGAGTACAAAAATCAGAGTCGTCTCTTTGGATGACCCAGAGTACATTGTTTTGAAGTAGTAAAAAAAGACACACACACACCAAAAAAAAAAAAAAAAAAAAAAAAAACAAGGAAAGGGCTAATTTACAGGGTCAGATAAACAGATTATATGAGTTTGCTTTTTTTCCTAAGGACAAGAAGTCCCATAAAAATTTAAAGAGAAGACTGTCAAAAGGAGAAAAATAGCCTGTTTATGGCTTCATTCTTTTGTTGTTGGGTAGAAAAGACAAAAGTGTTGAATTGAGAAGTTTTATTTACAGCTGGAGTTTAAGAGTAGAAAGCACTTTTATGAATCTTCCATTCATGACATATTAAACACAGTTTTTTTTTTTATTTCAACAGGTTTCTTTTTTGCAAGTTTTTTTTTCCTTACTTTTACCTAAAATGCCTACCAAACATAATCTTTCCAATAGTGAGATACTAGATAGTAAATAAGCTTCCTCATAAAGTCTGCAGTAACCGTATGCCACAACCTACCAATGTTAACGGGTAGACTCCTTCACTGAGAAAGCCTAGGAAGGAGGCGGCACAGGGCCACCATGTTCACCTGTGTATGTGGCAAGGTGCTGAAGGCTCTCAGTGGCTTACCGTGTGTTAGGTCACCTCATTCCAGAGCACAGCTGTTCTTTCCTCTCACCGTGAAGGGGAGAGTGTGTAGAAGGCCGTCTTCACGGGCCATGGGTGTCTACACACCTGCTCCCTGACAGACAGCATCGGGGAGGACAGGAAAGCTTGTGGGCCCTGAAGCTGGTCTTCAGAGCTCAGCCCTGCCTCTGCTCATGTTTTCAGAGGCCCAGTGCCTTTCTGCCTTGGCTCATTTGCCTTCATTTCTTTCAGCCACAAACCCAATGTCGAGAAGCTCTACTTGTGGATATAGTTTACTGCAGGGACAATTTCCTCTAAAGTTCCATCCAGAGAAGTCATCAATCCAGTAGTTTGGTATACTTCACTGACAGCTCTCTAAGCATGGAAGTCATTACAGGCTGTTTTATCACTGAAGTCTCAGAAAATGTTTGGAAAGCTCTTAGACTAAACACATGCACTCTTTGAGGTTCCTGAAATTCTCTTATTCTTACTAACTTGACTACAAGCTTCTGTAAACGTTAAGTTCTTGCAAGCAGTGGAGACACTGGATCTTGTCTGTAAAGTCAGTATTTTTTTTGAAAAGAGAAAAAAGTCAGTCACATTTTGTGACTGTACTGATAAATATTTATTTTTGTTGTCACTGCTGTCTATTTTAATAATTCTGGGAAACAAATATTAGCTGTGTTAAAAGAATGTTCACAGCTGTATTCTGTTTCAGAGATATGTAATGAACAATTTCAGTAAATAATTTTCAGAGTTCCACCTCTAGAACTATACTTTTTTGTAAAATGAAGTGCCACTTCTTCTTTATGAACTAGAGAAGCATGCTTATAGACTTGGAGAAAAAAGAATAAAAAGTTTTCTGAAAAAATTACAAAATCAATGTATGTGAACAAATAATCGAGGCCCATGAGATCAGAATGTTGCCAGTTTGGTTACTCACAAATATGTGGCTCCTGTCTTACATCTGACGTATATTGGGTCCTCAATAAATGCTTCTGAATAGAAAAAGGAATTTAATTACCTGTGACAAGAAGATATATGTTCAGAGTGTTGCTACAGAAAAAGGCTATTGCTTTCTGAATTAAGGAAATGAATGCGTAATATTAGGAATAGAGGACTTAACTACAACTAATGCAAAGGAAACTCTGCCATAATTAGGTAGTGACTTGCCCGGCACAAAAATATCAAAACTGGGAGGAAGAATCTGTAAATCTTTAATCAGCTATGGCCAAAAAGGGGATGTGCTTATGCTTTCAAAAGGATAAGCATAGTCCATCAAACTGTAATACTAGCTTGAAGGGCACATCTCTAGGGAATGTACAATGCTCCAAAATGTAAGCAAGTTGGACTAAAGGTCTAAGTAAGTACTTTCTCATTTCAAACCTCATAGCTATCCTGAGGTTCACTCAGAACAAGAGTAAGAAATTCTGACTCTAAATCCTACTTCAGTTTTTATTTTCTAAAAATCATGTTTGCTAAACGCTTACACACTCGGGCTTCTTGTTTGCAGAGTGAATTAAGTAGCCAGACCCCAGAGGTCTCAATTATTAAGGTCTACCCCGACACCCAATTAAAAGTGAACTTCCCCAGTAAATCTGCCTTAGAACATTTTTTTCATAGCATGCCTCGGCATGAAATTACTTTGTTTCTCTTCCTTTATTTTTCCCTAACTCAAATGAATGCTTCGTGAAGGCTGAACTGTCATCTGCTTTGCTCACATTCGTACCTCTGTTACCTAGAACATCACTTGACATGTGATAAGAGCCTGATAAATATTTTTTGAGTTCATATTTATGGATTCATGAATGTTCTACGAGGCCACACCTCATATCTACTTTATTATTCTAAACTGATCCCCTTGCTAAGAGCTCTGTACAAAAACTAACTTGAGTCAAAGAAATCCCCCATTGATAACTAAACATTAATATTAATGTTTTAGCAGCACTGTTTTGAATTAAGAGGCAGAGCTGGTAGATAAGTGGAAACAGAATTACCATCCATGAACTTACGCATTTAAATTCCTGAATAGCAAATTCAGCAAGCAGACACTGTATTGGGAACATTGGAAGTGGGAATTATATCAAACTCTGTCAAAGAAGTCATCTTCTCTTTTTGACATCTGGCATCTTTGAAAGGAAAATTCTTTAGCCAGTTAATTATCTGTAAAATGGAATGGTTGATTACATTTAGTGGCCAAATGATTTTTGGATTTGTGAAGAGTTAGGGGTTTTTCACCATTATTGGTGGTCGTGGTTTGGAGAGGTGACTAGCAGTGGTGGTTTGCAAGGAAGGAAAGATAGAAAAGAAATAGGAGTTATGATGTGGAGTGCACATGGCACTTTTCACCCTCATGTCTAGCTGGAAATCTCTAATTTTAAATGCTCAGTTTTAAAGAATATATGGATGAATACCATGTAGCCTTTTCCATAAATAGCTGGTAATAAAGATAGTGAACTAGAAAGAGAATGAAACCCTGACATGAATGGGAAAGAAGTTTGGACGTAGAATATGGATTTATGTAATTATGACTCTGGACTGGACATTGCATTGTTGAAGTGACATTTACCAATTTGAATTAATTAATTAATTAATTAAAAATAAAAATAAAATGCAGTATTTCTGGTAAATTATTACAAAACTTTTAAAAAGAGAGAGAAGAGTAAGAGGTTGAGACTAGGATGGTAGAAAGAAGCTCTTTTATGTCACAAGATAAGGATCAGTAATTGAAACTTTGGTTAAAGCCCGGAATCATTAAAATATATATGTTCACACTAAAAGTTCTAATTTTACTCAATCCAAAGTACAATTTTTCTCCTTATCTATTTATGGAGTGGCCGAGGTCTCTTCTCTGAGTACAGCTGTGATGATTGTATTTTGTTCTCCTATTGTTTGCATAAATGACATACATAATATATCATTTGTAATTTATCGTTTTCATGTTTTGAATGGAGCAAAAACGTAAACATCCTTGTCAGCCAAACTGAGTAGAGAGTTTTTCTGCTTTTTGAAAAAATATTTTTTACTATCCTTTGTAGTTTCACGTTCTTATTTGGTTAAACTCTTGAGATTATAATGCATTTTTGTCAATAATTTCTAAAGCATCAAATTAAATTTCAAAGAAAAAGCCTTTCTTCCTATATGCTATTTTATTTTATTAGTTTACATAATAATTACATTATGTGCCTGCACAAGTACAGTACAATGTGTATAAACATCTTAGAGAAGCAACAGAAATTACTTTAAGCACCTAGTGTAACCTCAAGTGGGCAGAATTGTCAGGCACAGCAGGCAGGAGGCTATTAAACAAAAGTGTTTCAAATGCCACAAGAATTAGTCAGTATGTTTTAGAGAGGAAGTGGGAATTATGGGCTAATGCAGTGAGTTTTTAAATTGGAAATCAATTAGGAGAGTTTTTATTTTACTTCCTGATGGCTGTCCAATTACAGGCGCCTCATAATGCCTCAACAGCTCTGCTTGCCTTATAGTTCAAAAAATAACCCTAACTTTTCAAAATACTTCCCTTTGGTTGTTAATTCAGACTTAAGTGATATCTGTCAAACGTAACCTAAAAAAGGTTGATGAGCATTAGACTGGGTCCAAACTTAGCTAAACATAAAAGTTCTCAAAGCTTTGATCAACCTCAAATATTTTGTCTATCATTTTAATATTTTCTATTGTTTCATTATCTAAAATATTTTACAATCAATATTAACCTTGTATTTATTTCCGTATATTCTATTATATAAAAGATGCTTCATGTTTTACATAAAAATCACTACTGATAGAACATCTAATACAAAAAAAGTTGATATTTGTTTTTCAGATTTTCATCGGAACAATTACCGAGGTAAACTATTTAAATAACTTTGGTGGCTAACCTGACATGGAATTTTTTAAAAATATTCCACAGTTGAAATTGGGCATGTATTGTCTCCAAAAATATGTTTTTAATTTGAAAATTTGCATTTGGGGATTTTCAAAAATTGATTTATTGTACCCTCTCATCATTCAGCTATAATTTTCTGCTTTTGCTGTTGGTTCTTATTCCTTTTTTCTCTGGAGTTCTTTACTCTTTGCCTGACCTCAAAAAGTAAATGTGAATGAGTACCTAGTCCTTGTTTATCTATTTCTTTTTTAAGAAATAGTTATTTTCTATTATTGTTATTAATATTTTTTATTTTATTATTTTTGTGTTATTTTTATTTTAAGATAATTAAAAGCCACGCCATGTAAAAATCAACTTATGATACTCAAAATATCACCTTTATTTTTATGATTTACTAACGAATATTTGTCAGGGGTCCTCAAACTACAGCCCGCGGGCTACATGCAGTGGTGTGATTGTATTTGTTCCTGTTTTGCTTTTTTACTTCAAAATAAAATATGTGCAATGTGCATAGGAATTTGCTCATAGTTTTTTTTTTTTTTTTTTAACTATAGTCTGGCCCTCCAACGGCCCCCTGTTTAAAAAGTTTGAGGACCCAAAAAAAAAAAAAAGTTTGAGGACCCCTGATTTGCATCCTATATTATAATAGCAAAATCTACATTATTTTTTTTATTTTTTTTTTTTTTGGCCGGGGCTGGGTTTGAACCCACCACCTCCGGCATATGGGACCGGCGCCCTACTCACTGAGCCACAGGCGCCACCAATAATAGCAAAATCTACATTATTATAAAAAGTGTTTTCTTTCCTCCATCTATCTAGAAAATGATCTTTTTTTTTCTTTCTTCCTTGCAGTCTACATTTAATTCCATGTAATTGAATTTGAGACTCTTCCAAAGCCTACTTTCTTTCTCATTGTTTATTGAGGAATAGATTCTTTCTATTTCTGAAATTGAAAGGATTTAAAAAAACAAATCTAAAAATCAAGAAATGTTAGTAAAAAATTAATATTGAGATTTTTGGGATTGACATTTATAAATAATAATTCAAATACTTTAATTTTATCTATTCGTTTCTTGGTGTTGGTCTGTAAGAAAAGATTGTAAACAGAGTTGACATTGTCCAACAGTCTCTGAATTTTCGGTTGAATCGTCCCATAATGATTTCTTACATTTCCTGGCTGAGAAAGCTAAACAAAAATATCAACACATTCATTTAAAACAACTAAAATTCTAAGGTCACTGATAGTTTGCAAAGTAAAAACACACAAGCTTTCTTAGTAAAAGTAATCTATACCTACTCACTCACTTGTTTCTTAAAGTCTCACTGAGTTGTAGACCCTTAGACTTTGGTTACAAGAAGATGTAAAGACTAATTTATAATTAGTTATCTGTGAAAGCATTCCAAACTAAAATGTTTGATTTTATTTAACATTTTATACTGTTAAAACAAAAATATGTCTCTTAACAACCTTATTCTATTGGAGTTAATCTTTTTCTTTAGACTTGCACAGAAGAATAAATCTGCTGCTTCTTGCAACTACAACAAGTTCAGATTTATGGTATATTGTCCTGAACATTTTTTTCTCCAGGAGCATTTTGAATGTTCCTTCTACCATTTTTAGTATGATGTGGTGTTCAGATTTATCAAAGTTCTGACACTTCTCCAACTCTATTCTAGTTTTGATACCTTTGTTAAAATGTAATGTCTAGACTTAATAAAACATCGTAATTATAATATCTAGGAATAGTACAAAGACTGTTTTTATTGGGAAAGTACCTGGGTGAAATGCTAATTTCAAGTTGCACTGAGTATAATTTTTATGCTGACTTCTAAGATAAGGCTTATTTTCTATATGTTACCATTTTTTATTTGGAATAAAAGACAACGCTAGAAGAGATTCTTCATGGTTTAAAATGTTATTCACAATTTGACAGTCTTTTAGGCGTCTTTCAGATTAGGTAGCATTTCATTTCATATCATTTCACCTCTCCTTTCATATCTCCTAGAGTGAGCATCTCTCATATCTTTCATAAGAAAAAA
Source organism: Nycticebus coucang (assembly GCF_027406575.1). Lineage (NCBI taxonomy): Eukaryota > Metazoa > Chordata > Mammalia > Primates > Lorisidae > Nycticebus > Nycticebus coucang. Next base: position 47,620,231 of record NC_069782.1, read on the forward strand.
ATTTACTTTGACTCTAAGTATTTGCACAGAAGTGCCGAAAGTATAGTATTCTTATATTAGTAACTTTAATTAGATGGATTATATTGTCCCTTTTAATGCTTTATAAACTACACTGTTGGATTTGAATCACTGCTGAAATTCTGCCAGGGTTGGATGAAGTCTCACGTCTTTCCCTACCTAGGCTTCGGGAAAGGTAAAGGACAAGCAGTGTCATCTGTTATAAATGTAGGAACAGAAAGCTTGGGGATGGCTGGGTTTGGCGGTCAGGATGTTGGGAAGAAATCCTGACACTGAATCTCTTGGTGGATAATAACTATCACCAGTCCCTTTCCTCATGAATGTTGGTTAAACGGGCACTGCGTCCCTATAAACCAGCTACATCTATGTAAAACTTAAACACTGCCATCTCTTTTCCTCTATCTTAGCACATACTTTACTTAGGTGGACAAAATGTCATTGGCAAGGGTCTGATAGGGAGGCCACTATGAGCCTTGCTAACTCCCGATCCAAATTAAAACCTGTGTGAGTGGTACATATGCTTAAAAACATGTGTTAAAATGATTTGTCCTCAATCCCTCCCTCTCACTATCATAGATTTCACTATCTTTCGTGTAACACACTTTTTAAACACTCCATCTTATTCTTTTTCCATCATCTCCTGCCCTGACAGAAACACATCTCTTTGCCACTGGAATCCATGTTTTCTAGCAGGCGGCTGACCCTATTGAGTGACAGAGTTTATTGATGCCATTACAAGCACATGGTATATAATCAGTAGCTTCAGAAACCACCTGAAATTATTCATTCATTCTACACTTGTTTATTAAGTACCTACCATAAGTTAGGCACAGTTCTAGCACGGGGGATATATAAGTGAACCAAGCAGACAAAGATCACTGGCCCATGAAGTTTACACCATTGTTTCTTTGGCCTATACTTACTTTCCACTCAAGAGTATTTAAAATTTTCTCCACTTTCCACAGAAATTGCCCACCATCCAGCTCTTCCACAGAAGTCTAAACACCAGCTTCACAGAGGAACTAGAATCCCTCCATCAAACAGAAAATTTTCATCATACCTTCGGAAATACTTCAACACCCTCTAATTCCTCATTTTCCTCTTATAATGAAAAAGGTGTCTCTGGGAGCTCCCATTGGTGTTTCCAAACTGGGATATCATTAATGCCTGCTCTCATCCCAATATGGATAGCACTGTATTATAACTTGTGTCTTAATTGTCTTTCCTGAGGAAAAGGTCTGTCTGTTCTGCTCATTTTCCTGTCTAGCATCTAATGCTTGGCACATAAGACATGCGTTGGAGATTATAACCTTGCAGATAAGTTTCTGATTGAGATGTCTGGACTTCTGAGGGGCTTTCTGTCTCCCACACCTGAGGGACTCTTCCTATGATTCCTACGTGTCTCTCAAACTTTTTGGGCTGAGTTCCAGTGGTACATTGGAAGCTACTCTAAAATCTTTTACTGAGGCTACACTGGGAATTGGCTCCTTGGCCTGGGGAAAGTACTTAGCTTAAGATCCAGATTTCATCTATTACATGAGGATGCCAAGCTAAAATGGTGTCCTGAAGAAAAGTATGGCCAAGTCAAGGGCTTTGTATCATTCCAGAGTTGAGGGCTTGGGTAGAGGACATGTGACAATGGCCCGCAAGAGCTCATCCAGAACCTGCTTACCCCCTTCAGAGCTCAAGACCTCTGGGAATGTCAGGACTGCAGAAGAACAAAGAAACTTCAAGGTATCAGCCCTGCCACTGAATTCAGGGGTCAGGGTCTCGAATCCTGAGTGCCAACTGATGATATCTCACTGTTTATTTGACACTGTTTACAGAGACATGGAGACTTTTCAGCTATCTGGGCTCAGCTTTCAGTTTGAGTGCTATCAGAATGCAAGAGATATTTAATGACCGGTTATCTCTATTTGTTTCTTGGAAAAAAAAAAAAAAAAAAAAAAGCAGAACTACGATTGGACACATGTTGGAAAAGTAACCTTGCAAGTAAGTTTCTGACACTCCTGTTAGCCTAGCAAAGAGGATGGCTATTTCTCTGCTGGTATAATATCCTTCTCTTTGTTTCATGTTTATTTGCAATTTTCTTGTTCCATCACAGTCATGGAGTAACATTTTCTAATTATTGTTGATATTTGGTAGATTTTTGCTCAGATAATGCTGAGTGGTATCATTATAACTCAGGTTCCAGTTTACAGTTTTCAAATTAGATTTTTTTTTTTTACACAGAGTCTCACTGTGTTGCCTTCGGTTGAGTGCGATGGCATCACAGCTCCCAGCAACCTCAAACTCTTGGGCTTAAGAGATTCTCTTGCCTCAGCCTCCTAAGTAGCTGGGACTACAGGTGCCCACCACAATGCCCGGCTATTTTATTTTATTTTATTTTTTTTTTTTTTGCAGTTGTCTTTGTTGTTTAGCTGGCCAAGGCCGGGTTTGAACCCAACACCCTTGGTGTATGTGGCTGGTGCTGTAACCACTGTGCTATGAGCTCTGAGCCTCAAAGTCAGAATTCTTTTTGTTCTTCTTCTCATGTCTTTTCTTAGCTTTAACTTTAAACTTATGCCAATGTGTTTCATTTTCTATCCAATGTTTTTTATTGACTTCCATAAGGCAGTGAAGTATTTTTAGTTAAGGTGTCTAACATGAAATGCGTTGTTAATACTCCTATGCCTTATCAATGAAAAAAATAAATGAAGAGATGTTGTTCTTGACAAATGGCTCTGTGCTGCTCTATTTTATTTGCCTCTAGGGAACTTCCTAGTTGAATATCTTGGTTAACTGTTTCTCTTTCTTTATAACAACTGTCTTTCATGCAGTTTTCTCTGTAGTTGGAATTCTCAAGCCAGGAATCCACCTATGCTTATCATTAACGGGTAGTATATTAAATTTTATTGTATTTAAAATGTTTATTTCCTGATTTTATAGTTAATTCAAATGATATACCCATGCCAAATTGGCCATGTCAGTTGCCATTATGCTTTTATTAAAAATGACTGGTTCACAGGTTTTTTCAATATGAAAACGTAAATATGTGAATATGCACAGAAGTGGGTTTTCATTTCGGCTTAATATAGGCTGCATTCTCAAGTGTGCTTCCTTATTCTTATCACTTAGGTAATTCATATTTAAATGGTGTTGTGATTAAATGACTGTGTCCACAAATAATTTTTAGTAGTAAATAAGGATTTAAGCAAGTTCAACATCTTAGGCAACTAAAAGAACTTTAGAATTGATAACTGAAATATTAGGTATGAATATCGATTCATATCAAATAATGTAATTTTAAAAAGTACATCATCAAATCTTGTCTATCAGAAAGCAATCTTAAATATGGCCAGCTATAGCTTGATAACTAGGATCCATAGAGAACTCAAATTAATCCACATGAAAAAAGCCAACAATCCCATATATCAATGGGCAAGAGACATGAATAGAACATTCTCTAAAGAAGACAGATGAATGGCTAACAAACATATGAAAAAATGTTCATCATCCCTATATATTAGAGAAATGCAAATCAAAACCACCCCGAGATATCATCTAACCCCAGTGAGAATGGCCCACATCACAAAATCTCAAAACTGCAGATGCTGGCGTGGATGTGGAGAGAAGGGAACACTTTTACACTGCTGGTGGGACTGCAAACTAGTACAACCTTTCTGGAAGGAAGTATGGAGAAACCTCAAAGCACTCAAGCTAGACTCCCATTTGATCCTGCAATCCCATTACTGGGCATCTACACAGAAGGAAAAAAAATCCTTTTATCATAAGGACACTTGTACTAGACTATTTATTGCAGCTCAATTTACAATAGCCAAAATGTGGAAACAGCCTAAGTGCCCACCGACCCAGGAATGGATTAACAAGCTGTGGCATATGTATACCATGGAATACTATTCAGCTATTAAAAAAAAATGGAGACTTTACATCCTTCGTATTAACCTGGATGGAAGTGGAAGACATTATTCTTAGTAAAGCATCACGAGAATGGAGAAGCATGAATCCTATGTACTCAATTTTGATATGAGGACAATTAATGACAATCAAGGTTGTGGGGGGGGGAGGAAAAGCAGAGAGAGGGAGGGGGGGCCTTGGTGCATACCACACCTTCTGGGGGCAAGACATGATTGCAAGAGGGACTTTACCTAACAATTGCAATCAGTGTAACCTGGCTTATTGTACCCTCAATGAAGCCCCAACAATTAAAAAAAATATATATATGGCCAGCTGATAAAATAAGTTCAATTATATAACTTCATTGAAATCAAATGTAAGAAATGTAAGTAGCATTTGGTTTGCCAATTACAATTTCCTTTCTGACAATATCAGACACCACGGCAATTACTGGGAAATGTTCAACAACTTCATCTGAGCAATCACTACTGCAGAAATGTGCCTTCCTCATATGGCGTTTACTCTGCAACAAGCCTAATATCCCCATATGCTTTTTCTAATATGAATTCAAATTATATTCTCAAAAAAATGAAGAAAGCAAGCTTTATCTACTGCTTAAATATTTAGAAAATGTGCTGTTTTGCACAGTCTGATTAGGAATTTTGTAATTTTTAGAATCCCTATATATTGCTAGATTGAATTATAGAAGTGGGCAGTTTCCTTGGAGTACTACTTCCAAGGGGCAATAAAACTGTCATAAATATATAAGGAAAAGGGTGAAAAATTATTTTCCAGGACTCCTTTTAAGGAGAATGTTTTATACAGTGGACAGGAAGATGCTCAGAGTAACAAATCAGGTATACAGATTCAGATAGCTGCTCCGCTGCCTTCCAAGGAGGCTGAATTCAATCATTGGCAAATGTCAGCTGGGGTAATGTCCTTAATGTCCTCTGTCCTTCCCAAAAGCATATCTGAATTTCTCCTAAATTGTCACATAACTAAGAGTATATTTCATAATGTAATTGAATTAATATTATTGTTTCAAAAAATTATTGAAGGACACTTGTTAAAAAGTGGTAGGGCAACCCGTATTCAGGACCATCACCGCAAGCACAGGGGCCAATCCGGGGCTGGAGTTGTTTAGCTCTAACCTTACTGAAGATCTATTTCCTAGTCCCATGGATTATCAAGAGAGAGGTGTTGGATAATCTGTAATTATCTGGTAATTTTTAACTTATTTACTTCTCCTTTTACTACTGTCGCTATCTGCTTCATTTTTCAATCTCCATTTTTAATTGCACACATGTTTGGATAATCGTATCTGCTTGTGAATTGTTCCTTTTATCATTCTGCATTCTCTCTCTTTAAGACCAGTAATGTTTATTACTCTGTTGGTTACTTTGATATTTATATAATCGCTACAGCTTTTTAAAGTAAGTGTAGGGTATGTTATTTTTTTCCTTTGTTTTCCTCTTAAACTACTCATGTCTTTATATGTAATGCCTTATAGACAAAATATGGTAGTTCATCATGGGCAAAATGTTTCATGCAAATCTGTCTTTTAATTATTGAATTATGCTTTTAACATTTAATGTAGATATTGACAAGTTTGGATATAGCTCTACTCTATACTAACTTATTTTATGTTTTTCCCCCTCCATTTTTCTTCCTCTGTTTTCCTTTCCTGTACTCTGTTGGGTTATTGGTGCATGATTTACTGTTCCATTTTAATATGTCTACATTCGCTTTGTGCAGTTTGAGTTTATTTCTATCTGAGTGGACTCTCTAGGTATCACAATACATTGACGGGTATTAGTTTGCCAGGGCTCCATGACAGATGGCACAGAAGGAGTGGTTTAAGTAACACGAATTGATTTTCTCACAGTCTACAGGCTGGGAATTTACGGTCAACCTGTCAGCTGGGTTAGTTTCTTATGGAGCTGCTCTCCATGGCTCACAGATGTCCACTTTCTTCCCATATACTCATGAATCCCTTTCTCTGGGTGCACAACTGTCCATGTCCTATCCTCTCCTTGTTGTAAAGACATCAGTTATATTGGGCAAGGGCCCACTCATAAGACCTCATTTTACCTAAATTACTTTTTTACAGGCCCAAACTCTAAATGAGGGATTAGAGGTTAGGACTTCAGCATAGAAGTTTAACTAAGCCCATTTACTACTCATATTTTAACTCTGGAGTGAATGTTTTACCACTACAAGAAAAATATAGGAAACTTACAACCAAATGGGTCACTTTCTCCTGTCTCTCTAACGATATAATTGTCTTATTTGTTACATATTCATATATAGAAAACCCCATCAGCAGAGAGAGCAAGATGGCAGCCGAGTAACAGCTTCCTTGCATCTGGGCACCGTGAGTCTGGGGAGATAAGACTCCAGGCATCTCTGGCTGGTTGGATATGCCTATAATCATCCATTTGAGGATACAGGGAGTCAGCGAGAGACTTCTGGACCCCATGAGGAGGATAAAAACTGGAAAACTGGCAAGTGGTCGCGTGTGTTCAATTGGCCTGATCCTGCCGACAGCTTCCACAGGCATGGGAACTTAAAGAGCAAGAGGAAGTGAAAGGAAAATTAGGGCAAGGAAACAGATAAAAGAAATCACTCATGAGGAAGAATCAGCAGAAAACTCCAGGCAACATGAAGAACCAGTCCAGAACAACCCCTCCAAGGGACCATGAGGTAGCTACTGCAGAGGATTCCACCTATAAAGAAATGTTAGGAATCACAGAAAGGGAATTTAGAATACACATGATGAAAACAATGAAGGAAATGATGGAAACAATGAATGAAGGAAATGATGGAAACAATGAAGGAAACTGCTAATAAAGTGGAAAATAACGAAAAGGAAATCCAAAAACAGAATCAAATAAGAGATGAACGATATGAAGAATATAGAAAGGATGTAGCAAAGCTGAAGGAACTGAAGCAGTTTATTAGGGAACTTAAAGATGCAATGGAAAGTATCAGCAACAGGTTAGACCATGCAGATGAAAGAATTTCAGAGGTAGAAGACAAAGTTCTTGAGATAACTCAGATAGTAAAAGAGGCAGAAAAGAAGAAAGAGAAAGCAGAACGTTCACTGTCAGAATTATGGGACTTTATGAAGCGTTCCAACATACGAGTTATAGGTATCCCAGAAGGGGAAGAAGAATGCCCCAGAGGAATGGAAACCATACTAGAGAATATTATAAAGAAAATTTCTGAAATATCACCAAAGATTCTGACACACTGCTTTCAGAGGGATATCAGACCCCAGGTCACCTCAACTCTAACCGAGCTTCTCCAAGACACATTGTGATGAACCTGTCCAAAGTCAAGACAAAAGAAAAGATTCTGCAAGCTGCCAGGAGTAAGTGCCAGTTGACCTACAGGAGCAAATCCATCAGAGTGACCGCAGACTTCTCTAATGAAACTTTCCAAGCAAGAAGACAATGGTCATCTTCTTTAATTTACTTAAACAGAACAATTTCCAGCCCAGAATTCTGTATCAAAAGAATGGAGAAGCATGAATCCTATGTACTCAATTTTGAAATGAGGACAATTAATGACAAGGTTATGGGACTGGGAAGGAAAAGCAGAGAGAGGGCAGGAGGGAGGGGAGCAGGGCCTTGGTGCGTGCCACACCTTCTGGGGGCAAGACATGATTGCAAGAGGGACTTTACCTAACAAAAGCAATCAGTGTAACCTGGCTTATTGTACCCTCAGTGAATCCCCAACAAAAAAAAGAAAAAAAGAAAGAAAGAAAGAAAAGAAAAAAAAGAAAACCCCATCAGAAAATGTTAAAATTTTGCTTTTCAATTACAAATATATTTAAAGAATCCAAGAACAAAGAATAATCTATTATAGTCACTCAGAAATTTACTCTTTTTGACATCCTTCCTTTATTTCTGATGACACGAGTTTCCTGGTGCTAACATTTCTCTGCTATTTGAAGAACTTCTTTAAGCAGTTATTGTAGTAAAAGGCCACCATCAACAAATTCTTTCCCTTCTCCTTCATTTACAAATAGTCTTATTCCAGCCGGGCAAAGTGGCATGTACTCCTAGTGTCAGCTCTCTAAGAAGGTGAGGCAAGGCATCAGGGTCACTTGAGCCTAGGAGGATGAGGCTGTAATGCACCGTGATTGCTCCTGTGAATAAGACAAACAGACTAACACCAAAAAAAAAAAAAAAAACCATGAAAAGACTGTCCTTATTTTACCATTATTCCTCTAAGATATTTATTCCTGGATGTGAAGTTCTTAGTACACAGGATTTTTGTTTGTTTGTTTCTTTGTCTGTTTTCAGCATTTAAAAAATGTTGTCGCACTTCTTACTGGTCTCTATGGCTGCTAACAAAATATGCCATAATTTAAATTATTTTTTTATGATTCAAATATGGCATCACTAAAATTTGTCTGCTTTTGTGATGTTTTTCATAAAAATCTGAAAACTAAAAAGTTTTCAACAGTTTGGAAGAGAATGTGCTTGAACATGGATTTTTTGGATTCAGACCCTTTGGGCTTCGCTAAGTTTTTTGAATCTGTAAGCTTATGTCTTTCACTAAATTTAGTTAATTTTGATTTATATTTCTTTAAATAAATATTTTTCAGCATTATACTCTTGTTCTTCTTCTGAGACTACAATGACACCATTATTAGGCTTTTTGTTCTGTCTTACAGTCCTGAGAATCTGTTCATTTTTTTTTCTCACTTTATTTTCTGGTTTTTGCATTGAAAAATCTCTATTAATTTACTTGAAGTTAATGGACTTTCCTTTATCATCATTATTCTGCTGTTAAGCTCAACTTATGAGCATTTTTGTCATTATATCTTTCAATTCCAAAATTTTCACCCCATTCTTTGTGTCTCTTATTCCTTTGCCAAGAATGTCTGTCATTCCATTTATTTTAAGGGTATTTGTTTTCTGTTGCTGGAACATTTTTATAATAGCTATTTTAAAGTCTTTAGCAAATAACCCCATCATCTGCGTCACCTTGGTGTTAGCATCCACTGATTGCCTTATCAAATGTAAGAGGATGTTTTCCTCATTTGTCGTGAGTTCAGTGGAACCTCCATCTCTGGCTGTCATTCCAAATCTGTTATTATTCACTTTACAGAGTCCTCAGGTAGTTGCTCTGTGTATTCTTTCCAGGTGTTATTGCTGTGTTCAGCAAAAATATAACTTTATTTTAATTGGTCTTAAATTTAATTGCATTAAGTTAAGACAACTTAGTCTGTATGTTACTGATTTTTTTTCAAAAAACTTGTTAAGATTTGCTTTAAAACTAATACATAACTAATTTTCATTGAAGTTCCTTGTACACTTGTGAAACATTTATCTTCTCAAATATTTGTGTGCATTAATCTATGTATTTTGTATAAATCAAGATTTTTATTTGTGTAGTTGAAATATTTGGCATATTGCTTGATCTAATAAATATTAAAAGGATGTTGAACATTCACACATTACAAGTATAATTTTTTTTTTTTTACTCTGCAGAAGATCATTTATTGACATGAGAAAATGTCCTCAATGTATTAGAGGAGAAAAGTAGGCAATCAAAGATGATAATTAAATAACTAAAACCAATTATCAATTAAAATTAAACTAACAGAACCATGCACTTATAGGAAGAGGCTGCAATAGATCAAACTAATGTCCAAAACACTTCTTGCCTTTTTCATGAGGACGCTGAGCCATTGAGGTTGGCACCATACCTATATTTGCTGAGCAAGAGTGGAAGTGATGTGGTCTTCCTTCTGAGAGACCCGCAGGTGGAGGCTGCTCCTTCCACCTGAGTCTTGGATTCATGATGATGGCGTGCAGTTGCAGTCACATGATGCAAGGGAGAAACAGACCTTTGTCATTGTAAAATGTGAACGTAGCTGTTCCTAAAGTGGCACGGGTGCTTTTTATAATAAAAAATAATGAGCAGAATTGGGAACCTGAAATGGCCTGAAGAGCTTTCTCATCATTTGACTTCTTTACTTTTTTTTTTTTGCAGTTTTTGACCGGAGCCAGGTTTGAACCTGCCACCTCTGATATAAGGGGCAGCACCCTACTCCTTTGAGCCAAAGGCTCCACCTTTTTATTTATTTATTTTTTTAAGAGACAAAATCTCACTCTATAATCCAGGCTGAGTAGAATGGCATGATTATATCTCACTACAACTTTGAACTCCTGAGCTAAAAGGATCCTCCCACCTCAGCTTCCCAGAGCGCTGGGATTACTGGTGCTGTACACTCAGCCTCTTATTTTACTTCGTTAAAGAAGACCATTTCTATTTTTTTTATTAGGAGACTATAAAAATTATTACCTTCTAGTAGGGATCCTTGTCTTTCTTTAAAAATATTATTCATCTTTTCCTTTTTAGTTGACACGTAATAGTGGTATATGTTAATGGGATGTACAGTGAAATCTGGATACTGGTATACAATGTGTAACAATTAAATCACAAGTGTTTATCTTTTCTTTCTGTTGGGTCTTGTCTTCTGATAAAAAGAAAAGCAGTCTCAATATATTCCAATTGGACTTGATGTGTTCATACTCCAAGGAATAGGGGCAGAAGAAAGAGGTGAAGGCACTGCCATAATGGAATTCATTCATTTCCATGTAAAATAAGTATGCACAAGGCAATGTGAGGTCAAAGGAGAAATTTCAACAAAAATGAAAAGACCATAACCTTCAAAATTAAATTTCAACCAGACAGATGGTAAATATGAAAATTGAGGAAGCAGTCAATAAACTGACATATAAAGGATGAATTTATAGGGCAGGGCTAACTGAATGATACTGTCACTGTGTTCTGTATGCTGTAAGTAAGTTACGTAATATCACTAGTTACACAGCAAAGACACACAGTAGACAGCAAAGAAAAAGTTCAGATAAGCTTTTTTTTTTTTTTAAGTAGAGTTTCATTATGTCACCCTTGGTAGAGTGCCGTGGTGTCACAACTCACAGCAACCTCCAATTCTTGGGCTTAAGCGATTCTCTTAGCTCAGCCTCCCAAGTAACTGGAACTATAGGCACCCACCACAACCCCTGGCTATTTTTTGGTTGCAGTTGTCATTGTTCTTTAGCAGACCCGGGCCGGGCTCAAACCTTCCAGTCTCTGTGCATGTGGTTGGCACTGTAACCACTGTGCTACAGGCGCCGAGCCACAGATGAGCATTCCATTTGACTTAGGACATTTGGGAATGAAGTTAAGAGCAATTTAGTTAGTAACCAGTTATAGGAACAGCAATTCAAACTATATTTACAAGCTACTTGGGAAAGTATCAGAATTTATGACAAATTTTCCCACAATGTACCACAGAGGGGAAAACTGGAAAATTAGAAAAATGATTGCAAACACAATGGAAATATTATTGTTCTTTTGTAGGAGACTGGGGGAGGGGTTTCTGGTGAAATTCCTCCTGGTGGGTTGTTTTGATATTTAAATAGAAAAGTACTGCCAGGCATAGTGGCCCATGCATCTAATCTTAGCACTCTGAGAGGGTGAGGCAGGTAGACTACTTGGGCTCAGGAGTTTGAGACCAGCCTGAGCAAGAGTGAGACCTATTTCTAATAAAAATAGAAAAAATAGCCAGGTGTGATAGTGGGCGCCTGTAGTCCTAGCTACTCAGAAAACTAAGGCATGAGGATCTATTGAGCCAAAGAGTTTGCGGTTGCAGTGTGTTATGATGACCCCACAGCACACCACCCAGGGCAACAGAGTGAGATTCTGTCAAAAGAAAGGAAAGAAAGAGAGAGAGAGAGAGAGAGAGAGAGAGAGAGAGAGAGAGAGAGAGATATGGAGGGAGAAAAAGGAAAGAAAGAAAAGAAAGAGTACTAAGGCCTTCAGCACAGCACCTTTGGAAGTCACAGTATTCAGGAAATGGAAACTTATATTGTTATTGGTCTGACCCCTGTAATGTTTCACCTTATGTCAAGCACACAGGCCAGTCACCTGGGTATGTCTGGCAATGATATAAATGGCATCTCCATATTATGATCATTCGAATTACCTTCTCTGGGCTTTTTGTAAAGCATCCTGGCCTTTTCTACAACTGCAGTGATAAGAATGGAACTGAGTATACAAGTACAATTTTTGAATTCTTTCTGAATTTTAGTAGAGAGACGGAGTTATTTCTCCCAGATAACCTGAATAGTTTATAAATACTGTGAAACCTCCATAATTGACCACCTCCCTACATTGCCCACCTCTAATTTTCATAGACTGGCCATGCACCAGACGTTCCTTAGGTTGACCAATTTGTTACAATGCCTTGGGTGGTTAACTTACAGAGGTTCTAGTGTATATGAAGTCTTTCTATCCCTAATATCACTTTTTGTATTAAATTTCATTTTGTGTGTTTTACTTCCAATTTTTAGGTTAGAATGTCCTTGGTGAAGCCAGTTCCTGTGTTAAAAACATCCAATTTAGGGACAAATCGCACTTATGAACAGAGGCTATTACAGTAAGTCTCTGAGTTATCAACTTTCAACTGACGTACAACTTGCACTGACAAACAGAGACTCTCATAGGTAATAGGATATGTACCTGTTGCAACTTAAATACACATTCAACTTAAAAGCCACCCTACAGAGCCTACCTAGTTTTTGACCTGGGATTGCCTGTAGGTTTTTTTTATATCTGTACTTTCACTGCAATAATGGAAAAACATCATTTTGACAAGAGTCCTAGTGGTACAACATACAGAGAGGTCAGGAATGTGATATTTACACTGTTTTGGAAAACTAGTTTAAGGTGTTTCTTTTTCAATGTGGGGACCTAATTAAGAATAGAAAAATTTGTTATGTTGTAGTTGGGGTTGGTTCACACAGAAATGTGAGGGCTCTGAAGTGAGCATTCATGAATAAATAGACACTTAATAAATCCAGTACAGCAGCTGATTGTTCTCAGATGGAGAAGACAGCTGCCTTGTTGGAGACTAGTTATATCATTATTATTCAGGTATATACAGTTTCACAAAGTTCCTGAGACAAATACAAAGTTATTTGCACTTCATACAAATGTTTGTTACTGAACAAACATTTCCTGGTTTTAATAAAGTCATATTAATTCAGAATGTAAAACCATAGAGTTATGGAAATCAAGTGTTTGAAGATGATTTCAGTTTTCATGCCTATTGTGTGTGAGGGTTTCCTTTGAGCTCTTTGGTAGCCTTATTTTTTCTCTAAATCTAGAGTGCATCCTTTTAGATTTATTCCCACCAGTATTATATTTGCAATTGGGTTCATTTTATTTTTGATTTTTGTAGATTTACTACATTTTTCCATTTAACTGTTTTGTATATTTCATGTATTTCTCCATTTTTTTTTTTTATTTTATCCACTGGCTTCATTGAAAGAGTGATACCACCACTTCTTTTAGCCTCTTAAATTCTCCCCTACAGCCTTCAGTTTAAGATCAGGGATCAGCCCTGCTCCTTATTTGCCATTAGATCCACCTGTTATTTTTTCCCCCCCTTGGGCTCAAATTATTTCATCATCAGTTGAAATGAAATCCACGTAGCTCTTGTAAATGTTAAGTGAGGTCCAATATTCTATACTAATTTCTGATTCTTTTGAATTCATGTTATAATTTTGGAACCTAAAATCTTGTTTTGTTGGCTGTAGAATGTTATGTTGTAGCTCTTTAGTTTGAACTTGAAAGCTGACTCGAGTGGTTGTTACACAGCCCTACAGAGCACTCAAAATGAATATCTCCTCATGAAACAAATTTACTTTAAAGCTGTGTAGGTTTGAATCACACTAAAGCATCCATACCAAAGACGATTATGTTATTATTTTCCTATCTGAAGTAAGCAATCTCTAAGAATCTGTGTTTTGGGTACTATATGAGCAGACACTATTCCTCTTATTTGAGGGATTACAGTTTTCTTCCAAGGTGAGCAATTCAGGTTAAATTTGCCTTTTGAGTAACATATATCATTGACTATCCTAAATTGTTATTCAGAAAAGAGGTTATTGCCTACGAGATTCAATTTGTGAATATCTAATGCAAGATTGGTACTTTAATAGCTAAAGTTTAATTTTAAAAAATATTTCATAGCTTTTTGTTCCCACACTTAGACATGCTATCAAGAGAAGTCATAACATTTCTTAAATTCCCTCTTCTGTTTCCTTCTCCTTTTTCACATGATTCACTTTTGATTCTTTTTTGCCAAAACCATAAAACATTCTCACACGTTACCCTCTGGCTAGTTCTCCTGTTCTTTTTCAGTATTTTTAATATATTGGCTCAAATAATTTCTTTTTGTGCTTCTCCTTTCTCTTCATTCAAGGCTTTTTCTGCCTTTTCTTCATATATGAGAATAAAAGAACAGACTCTAGTCAAGAGTCTGGTGTGGGACAAAATTGGGCTGGCAATTTCAGTTGAAAAGACTTCGAATGTCCCACAATAATATTCTTGCCACATTCTGCACACTCTTTACCTACTTAAGAATAGGGTAAATCATCTCCTAGTGTTAGCTTCCCCCAAACGTCCTGAAGTCTCTTGTAGAAGTTAGATTTTTCTCCATTTGACTGATACAGCCCCATCCTTTTCCTCCATCCTTCCTTCTCCAATCACAGGGTTTAGAAAGAATTCTGGGATTCCGGACACCTATTTCTCCATTAAATTTAGTATTATTCAACAGCTAAGTCAGCCTCATCTTTTCTATACTGTGGGACTTTAGGAGCATGTTAGTTCTTCTGCATTTTTTTTTATTCTACAGAATTAGATCAAAACTCCTACTTTCAGTTTGGAAATGTAAAAACAAAATTTACTCTTGAATAACATTGCTTTCCCAATTACAAGTTTGCCACAAAAATATAATAATAAAGTCTTTCTAATGGCACCAAGAATACATATACAAGTTCTTAGTTCAGTGATTGGCACCAGGTTTGTAATCAGGAAACAAAAGCTAATATTTGCTAACTGAGTGAATTTGATACTTTTTTATCAAAATAAATTTATCAAAAAATCCACATCTACATTTGTTTGAAAATTAATTCTCTGAGTGGACTAGAAGAAATTAATTTTGAAAATGGCTTTTTTTCTTGTATGTTTTTTATAAAGTGGTAAGTATTTTAATAAAGCAAATAATGATTTTACATGATCCTAATTTGGTCAAGATACTGGATGATTTTGAAAAAGTGACTTAAGTGTTCATATTTAAAAATAAAATCAGAGCCTTAAAATTTACAAAGTGCTTTTGAGCACGTGGACTAAAAAAAAAAAAAAGAAAAGAAAGAAAAAGACCTTTAATGATGAGCAAGTCTCAGTCACTTGGAAACCCAAATTAGATTTCCAAATCTAGGACTTTTCCCCTATGCTAATGAACCAAATATGTATTTTCTAAATGTGGCTTATGATCAAATCACCTGAAACCTTTGGAAAAAATCTGTTCTTCTGCTATATTCCAGATCTACTGACATAGAATCTCTGGTGAAGCGGTCCAGGACAAGGCACCTCACCCCCACCAAGCAATTCTGATGATGAACATAATTTGGGAACTGCTGGACTAAATGATCTTCAAGGCCCCTTCCAGTTTCTGATTTCTGGGAGTGTATTTTAGGAAAGAGGTGTTAATTTTAATGTATCACACTTATTTAAGCAGAGTAAAATTTTTGTAGCAATTAAATAATCAAACTCTTTCCATGTTTAAAAAAATTCACACGATAGCAGAAATAGCAGCAGAATTCTCAATTTAGCTGTGACTCATCACACATTTTGGTATAGTAATCAAAGGAAAAAAATGGCTGATTTTTGTTTTTCTTTTGAAGCTATATGCCCTTGAAAATTTGATTACAAATATGGCTAAAATTACAGTGATAAACTATTCTTTGAATATTTTTCTTCTAAAATCTGTAAGGTGAGATACACGTGGACCAATAAAAGTTGTATTAGTTATAGTTTACTTAGTATTTTTCTAATGAACTTTCCTTGACTTGCTCATCATATCAAATGGTCATAGTATTTAAATCTTCCAAAGTTGTATTAGGTTGTTGGTAGAATTAATTGCATTAAAATTTTCAGCATGTTAGTTTTAAACTTTTTACTAGTTTCTGAGGTCTGACAATTAACTTCACAAACTCATCCTAGGAAAAAGTGCTACATTACCTCATTGCTAAATATCACTACTGTCACTTTGAAAATATTCCCCTGGGGAAGCTATGCCCCAATGCCAGTGCCTAGTCCACCCTTCAAAGCAATTTCAGAGCTCAGTTTTTGGAATGAGCATCAAAGCTGTCATTGTATTAGACTTGATGTCCTGAATGTCATCAAATTGTCTTCCTTTCAATATTTCCTTTACCCTTTGGGCCAGATTAGGTGAGTAAGAAGGATGTTCCAGTATAGTCATTTGTTTACTGGCTAAAAGCTCTTTCACAGACAGCACTGTGTAAGCTGGTGCATTGTCAGGAGGTAGGAGCCACACCTTTTCATGCCAAGATTTTCAATTAAGATTTTATTCTTTCTCTCTTGATGCTTACTTTGTTTGCCATGCTTCTAACATTCAGGCAATTATTTTGACAATTTGATAAGCTTTTGCAATATTTTCATCATTTCTGTTTTTTGCTGGCTGCCCAGGTCTGTCTTTGTCAGTGACACTTTCTCTCCCCTGAGAGAAACATTAAATACATTTGTCCACTGCTGTTTTCTTCATGGTAAACTTGGACTAACCTGTCCCTGATTTCACTTTCACTCTTGAAAAGTTTAAAAAGAAATTTTAATGTTTATTTTTTGTTCTGATCCAAACTCTGACCTTCTCTTGATAGCACATAAAAATATACAATAACAATAACGAATGCCACTTTGCAAGACACCACCACATGTTGACTCAAACTCAACTGTGAGACTATGAGATATACCAGGGTTATGAAACCTTACCAAATTTTTTGTACATTGCTGCCAATGTAAGCACATAGTGGGAAGGTTGCAAACTTAATTGTCAGACCTCATTTACCTCAAAACATAATGCATGCATAAATTCAGCCAATAATATGTAAAATATGAATGGACATTGCTGCTAATGTCTACTAGCTAGCTATTATAAACACTTTTCTAGTTTAAAAAAAAAATCACATTTTATTTACCCTTCTCAGCCAATATAGATCTTCAATATTTTCAAAGACTTGTCACAAATAGTTCTTATTTTTTGATAATAATCACTAATGCTTATTTTATAATTCCTAATGATATTCACAATTGAATAGATGAATTCAAAATGAGTAAAGGTTTTTCTTTGCAAGTCACAAATAACTATCATTGATGTCATTATAGTTATCAAATACTGAGCTTTTTATTTTCCTTCCTTATATCTCATGACATGGTAAAGGCAGTGATATTTGCTGTCTTTGCTAATGAGAGTTTAATAATTGGAATTATCATCATCAGACTAAAACTCTTTATTTCAGAGCTTAATTGCCAGTACAAGAAACTATAACTTCTACATTAACATTTTAAAAGTAGTTCTAGGATTTTTTTTTGTGAGGTTAAGGATAAAAACTAGTAAATAATTTAACCTTCTGCTTCAAATAATTCCTTGCTCTACTACCTCTTTCACATCCCAATAATTTGCTCATCTGAGTATTATAACAATATTCTTACATGGATTATTTATATGAATTGTTAACACTTTATAGAAATCAATGTATTTTACAGTTTTTATTTGTTTTAGTTAGATAATATGCAAAACTATACTGTCTATATACTTATGGTTCATTCATTTTTAAAATTATGAAATTGCCATTAATATTAATTATATAAATAAAGGAAAAGTATTTTTACTACCTCACTAGATGCTCACAAATCTGTGCTAAATTTCAATCTTTTATATTTAAATAAATTTTTACACAAACAAATCAAAATCTAATCTTGATTAATGTCAAAAAGAAAGTAATAACAAAATCTATAAGAATTTTTGAGTTGTTGGATTCTTAAAGACCTTAAGTTTTCTTTCTGGAAATTTTCTGTATTTTTCTAATTTTCTAATTTTTTTAAAAGTTTGTTATTGTTACTTGGAAAACTGGATAACCACATGTAAAAGACTGAAACTGGACTACACTTTTCACCACTTGCAAAAATTGACTCAAGATAGAGAAAAGATTTAAACCAAGACATGATGATAAAAATCCTAGAAAAGGGCCTCAGAAAAAGTCTTAACAGATGTCAGCCTGGGGAAAGATTTTATGAAGACTTCAGTGGCAATTGCAACAGTAACAATAATAAAGGGTACTTCATTAACCTGAAAAGCTTCTGCACAGTTAAGAACAAAACAAGTAAAATAAATAGACAATTTTCAGAATGGCAAAAAATATTTGCATGTTACAAATCAATCTGACAAAGGGTTGATAACTGGAATCTACAGAGAAGCCAAATTGATCAACAAAAAAAGAACAAGCAATCCCATCTATCGCTGGGCAAAAGCCATGAACAGAAACTTCACTGAGGAAGAGAGATGAATGGTTAACAAACATATGAAAAAATGCTCATTTTCCTAATCATCAGAGAAATGAAAATCAAAACTACCCGGTGATATCATCTAACCCCAGTGAAAATAGCCCAGTTCACAAGTCACAAAGCTGCAGATACTGGCACACATGTGGAGAGGAGGGAATACTTTTATACTGTTGGTGGGACTGCAAACTCATACAGCATCTATATTTGAAAAGAAGTGTGGGAGAGAGAGCAAGATGGTGGCCGAGTAACAGCTTCCTTACATCTGGGCACCATGAGTCTGGGAAGATAGGACTCCAGGCATCTCTGACTGGTGGGATCTGCCTGTAATCATCCCTGTGAGGACACAGGGAGTCAGCGAGAGACTTATGGACCTCAAGAGGAGGACTAAAACAGTGGAAAACCAGTAAGTGGTCGCTTGTGCTCAATCAGTCTAACCCCGCTGGCAACTGTAAGTACAGTAGCAGTGAGACTGCAAACCGGAAAGGCCTTACCTGTGAATTGTTTTGGTGTCTTTGGATTTGGCACTCAGTTGAACTGCCTTGGGGAGAGCCTGAGCGGCAATGTGGAGAACTTTGGCAGTTGTCTAGGGCCCCAGTCTAAGCCACTGAGCCAGACAGAGCTAGTGGTGTTTGGCTGTGGGCCACAGGGAGCCATTGTGAGTGATCTGCCCTGGCAAGCTCTGCACTCAGGGTCGCAGAGCAAGAATCAGGTGGGAGCTGGTAATCCAGTGACTGAGTAGCGTAAGGGCGGGGACTGAGCCGCCTTACAACCCTAACCCTCAGGGGCAGAGTGAAACCAGTTTTGGCACACTGGGTAAGTGGATAGCCACTTCAGCAGTGATTCCAGTGACAAGCGCTTTCCTGGGAAAGCTTCTGCTCAGCAAGTTTACAAGTTCAAAGTGCCTTTTAAGAGGGCTAAAGAGAGATTTAGGGTGTCTACCCATTGGGATTTGAGAAATCAGCAGCCTCCAGTCATATCAGCACTGTGATTAACATCTCATACCCCAGAAGACCACGTGTTGCCCAGAAAATATTCGACACATATATATACTGCTTTGTATTTGGTTGTATTGTTGTTTTTTTTTTTTTGTTTGTTTGTTTGGTTGGTTGGTTTTTTTGTTTATTTTGATGGTGTTTATGTTTTGCTTTTTAATTTCAACCTTTCCTGTATAGATTTTTTTCTTTCTCAATTTTTCTAGTTTAATTTTTATTTCCCATTGCTGCCTTTTTCAATAACTAGAACTTCATTTTTGCTAGTGTTTCTACCCTAGTATTTGGTTTTTCACCCAATTTCATCCAATAAAGTTTTCTGTTTGCTTGTTTTGATTTGATTTATAGCATTTTTGTCTTTCCTCTCTACTTGGTGGAAGTGCAGTACTGTGTCTGATCAGGTTAGCAAAGAGCTGCTGACCTCAAGGGAACCACGCAACTGGGCGCCCCCAGAAGGTGAGGCATTTTTTAAGGTTGGGTCAAAGTACCCTACTGTACACCTATATTGCTCTGCCTCCCTCTTTCTGTGCCTCCCTTCTTTTTGTCAATATTCCTTTTACCCACCCTCTATCCTTTCTCTATTTTTTTTCTTTTTGCTCATTCCTCCATTCTTTCATCCATTTCTTGCTCTTCAACCTTCTCATCCTTCTGGTCCTGTACCAAAAGGACTCATCAAAACCTTAGTCCACAGGCACAAGAACTTAAAAAGCAAGAGGAAGTGAAAGGAAAATTAGGGCAAGGAAACAGATAAAAGAAATCACTCATGAGGAAGAATCAGCAGAAAACTCCAGGCAACATGAAGAACTAGTCCAGAACAACTCCGCCAAGGGACCATGAGGTAACTATTGCAGAGGATTCCACCTGTAAAGAAATGTTAGGAATGAAAGAAAGGGAATTTAGAATACACATGATGAAAACAATGAAAGAAATGATGGAAACAATGAAGGAATGTGCTAATAAAGTGGAAAATAACCAAAAGGAAATCCAAAAACAGAATCAAATAAGAGATGAACAATACAAAGAATATAGAAAGGATATAGCAGACCTGAAGGAACTGAAACAGTCAATTAGGGAACTTAAAGATGCAATGGAAAGTATCAGCAACAGGTTAGACCATGCAGAAGAAAGAATTTCAGAGGTAGAAGACAAAGTTCTTGAGATAACTCAGATAGTTAAAGAGGCAGAAAAGATGAGAGAGAAAGCAGAATGTTCGCTGTCAGAATTATGGGACTTTATAAAGTGTTCCAACATACGAGTTATAGGAATCCCAGAAGGGGAAGAAGAATGCTCCAGAGGAATGAAAGCTCTACTAGAGACTATTATAAAAGAAAATTTCCCAAATATCACCAAAGATTCTGACACACTGCTTTCAGAGGGCTATCGGACCCCAGGTCACCTCAACTCTAACTGAACTTCTCCAAGACACATTGTGATGAACCTGTCCAAAGTCAAGACAAAAGAAAAGATTCTGCTAGCTGCCAGGAGTAAGTGCCAGTTGAACTACAGGGGCAAATCCATCAGAGTGATCGCAGACTTCTCTAATGAAACTTTCCAAGGAAGAAGACAATGGTCATCTACCTTTAATCTACTTAAACAGAACAATTTCCAGCCCAGAATTCTGTACCCTGCTAAGCTAAGCTTAAAAATTGATGGAGAAATCAAATCATTTATGGATATACAAGCATTGAGGAAATTCGCCACAACAAGACCAGCTCTACAGGAAATACCTCAACCTGTTCTACACACTGACCATCACAATGGATCAGCAGCAAATTAAGAACTCGGAAATCAAAGGACAGAACCTAACCTCCACACTAATGCAAAACATAAAACTAAGCAATGGACTCTCACAAAATAAAACCAATAGAATACTACCACACTTATCAATTATCTCAATAAATGTTAACGGCTTGAATTCCCCACTGAAGACACATAGATTGGCTGACTGGATTAAAAAAGACAAGCCATCCATTTGCTGTCTGCAAGAAACACACCCAGCTTCAAAAGACAAATTAAAACTCTGAGTCAAGGGTTGGAAGAATTTTTCAGGCAAATGGAATTCAGAAGAAAAGAGGAGTTGCAATCTTATTTTCAGATTCATGTGGATTTAAAGCAACTAAAGTCAAAAAAGACAAAGATGGTCACTTTATATTGGTCAAGGGAAAAATACAACAAGAAGATGTTTCAGTTCTAAATATTTATGCACCCAATTTAAATGCTCCCAGATTCTTGAAGCAGACCTTACTCAGTCTGAGCAATATGATACCTGATAATACCATAATAACAGGGGACTTTAACACTCCTCTTACAGAGCGGGACAGATCCTCTAAACAGAAATTAAACAAAGATATAAGAGATTTAAATGAGACCCTAGAACAACTGTGCTTGATAGACGCATATAGAACACTCCACCCCAAAGATAAAGAATATACATTCTTCTCATCACCCCATGGAACATTCTCCAAAATTGATCATATCCTGGGACACAAAACAAACATCAACAGAATCAAAAGAAATGAAATTTTACCTCGTATCTTCTCAGACCATAAGGCACTAAAGGTGGAACTCAACTCTAACAAAAACGCTCAACCCCACCCAAAGGCATGGAAATTAAACAATCTTCTGTTGAATAACAGATGGGTGCAGGAAGAAATAAAAGAAGAAAACATTAACTTCCTTGAGCATAACAACAATGATGACACAAGCTACAAAACCTGTGAGATACTGCAAAAGCAGTTTTGAGAGGAAAATTTATCACTTTAGATGCCTACATTCAAAAAACAGAGAGCACTTCGACAATCTCACAAGCCATCTTATGTAATTGGAAAAAGAAGAACAATCTAAGCCTAAACTCAGTAGAAGAAAAGAATTCTCCAAAATCAAATCAGAGATCAATGAAACTGAAAACAAAAGAATCATTCAGAAAATTAATGAAACAAGGAGTTGTTTTTTTGAAAAAATAAATAAAATAGATAAACCATTGGCCACACTAACGAGGAATAGAAAAGTAAAATCTCTAGTAATCTCAATCAGAAATGATAAAGAAGAAATAACAACTTATCCCACAGAGATACAAGAGATCATCTCTGAATACTACCAGAAACTCTATGCCCAGAAATTTGACAATGCGAAGGAAATGGATCAATATTTGGAATCACACCCTCTCCCTAGACTTAGCCAGGAAGAAATAAACCTCCTGAACAGACCAATTTCAAGCACTGAGATGAAAGAAACAACAAAAAATATTCCAACACAAAAATGTCCTGGTCCAGATGGCTTCACACCAGAATTCTATCAAACCTTTGAGGAAGATCTTATTCCTGTACTGCAGAAATTATTCCAAAAAATTGCAGAAGAAGGAATCTTCCCCAACACATTCTATGAAGCAAACATCACCCTGATACCAAAACCAGGAAAAGACCCAAGCAAAAAGAAGAATTTCAAACCAATCTCACTCATGAATATAGACGCAAAAATTCTCAACAATATCCTAGGCAATAGATTACAGCTTATCATCAAAAAAGTCATTCATCATGATCAAGTAGGTTTCATCCCAGGGATGCAAGGCTGGTTTAACATATGTAAGTCCATAAACGTTATCCACCATATTAACAGGCAAAAATAAAGATCATATGATCCTCTCAATAGATGCAGAAAAAGCATTTGATAAAATCCAGCATCCTTTTCTAATTAGAACACTGAAGAGTATAGGCATAGGTGGCACATTTCTAAAACTGATTGAAGCTATCTATGACAAACCCACAGCTAATATTTTACTGAATGTAGTAAAACTGAAAGCTTTTCCTCTTACAGCTGGCACCAGACAAGGTTGTCCTCTGTCACCTTTACTATTCAACATAGTCCTGGAACTTCTAGCCAATACAATTAGGCAAGATGAGGAAATAAAGGGAATCCAAATGGGAGCAGAGGAGGTCAAACACTCCCTCTTTGCTGACAACATGATCTTATACTTAGAGAAACCCAAAGACTCAACCACAAGACTCCTAGAAGTCATCAAAAAATACAGTAATGTTTCAGGATATAAAATCAATGTCCACAAGTCAGTAGCCTTTGTATACGCCAATAACAGTCAAGATGAGAAGCTAATTAAGGACACAATTCCCTTCACCATAGTTTCAAAGAAAAAGAAATACACCTAATGATGGAGGTGAAGGATCTCTATAAAGAAAATTATGAAATCCTCAGAAAAGAAATAGCAGAGGATATTAACAAATTGAAGAATATACCATGCTCATGGATGGGAAGAATCAATATTGTTAAAATGTCTGTACTTCCCAAAGCAATCTATCTATTCAATGCCACTGCTATCAAAATACCAACATCGTACTTTCAAGATTTGGAAAAAATGATTCTGCATTTTGTATGGAACCAGAAAAAACCCCGTATAGCTAAGGTAGTTCTTAGTAATAAAAATAAAGCTGGGGCATCAGCATACCAGATTTTAGTATGTACTACAAAGCCATAGTGGTCAAGACAGCATGGTACTGGCACAAAAATAGAGACATAGACACTTGGAATCGAATTGAAAACCAAGAAATGAAACTAACATCTTACAACCACCTAATCTTCGATAAACAAAACAAGAACATACCTTGGGGAAAAGACTCCCTATTCAATAAATGGTGTTGGGAAAACTGCATGTCTACATGTAAAAGACTGAAACTGGACCCACACCTTTCCCCACTCACAAAAATTGATTCAAGATGGATAAAGGACTTAAATTTAAGGCATGAAACAATAAAAATCCTCAAAGAAACATAGGAAAAACACTGGAAGATATTGGCCTGGGGAAAGACTTCATGAAGAAGACTGCCATGGCAATTGCAACAACAACAAGAATAAACAAATGGAACTTCATTAAACTGAAAAGCTTCTGTACAGCTAAGGAGACAATCATAAAAGCAAAGACATAACCTACACAATGGGTAAGGATATTTGCATATTTTGAATCAGACAAAAGCTTGATAACTAGGATCTATAGAGAACTCAAATTAATCCACATGAAAAAAGCCAACAATCCCATATATCAATGGGCAAGAGACATGAATAGAACCTTCTCTAAAGATGACAGATGAATGGCTAACAAATATATGAAAAAATGTTCATCATCTCTATATATTAGAGAAATGCAAATCAAAACCACCCTGAGATACCATCTAACCCCAGTGAGAATGGCCCACATCACAAAATCTCAAAACTGCAGATGCTGGCATGGATGTGAAGAGAAGGGAACATTTTTACACTGCTGGTGGGACTGCAAACTAGTACAACATTTCTGGAAGGAAATTTGGAGAAACCTCAAAGCACTCAAGCTAGACCTCCCATTTGATCCTGCAATGCCATTACTTGGCATCTACTCAGAAGGAAGAAAATTCTTTTATCATAAGGACACTTGTACTAGACTGTTTATTGCAGCTCAATTTACAATCGCCAAAATGTGGAAACAGCCTAAATGCCCACCGACCCAGGAATGGATTAACAAGCTGTGGCATATGTATACCATAGAATACTATTCAGCTATTTTAAAAAATGGAGACTTTACATCCTTTGTATTAACCTGGATGGAAGTGGAAGACATTATTCTTAGTAAAGCATCACAAGAATGGAGAAGCAGGAATCCTATGTACTTGATTTTGATATGAGGACGATTAAAGACAATTAAGGTTATGGGGGGGAGGAAAAGCAGAAAGAGGGAGTGTGGTGGGACCTTGGTGTGTGTCATACTTTCTGGGGGCAAGACATGATTGCAAGAGGGACTTTACCTAACAATTGTAATCAGTGTAACCTGGCTTATTGTATCCTGAATGAATCCCCAACAATAAAGAAAAAAAAAAAAAGAAAGAAAAGAAGTGTGGAGAATCTTTAAAGAACTTAAAATAAACTTCTCATTTGATCCCACAGTCGCATTACTAGGAATCTACCCAGAAGAAAAAAAGTCATTTTTCTCCTAAAGACATTTGCACCAGAATGTTTTTGGCAGCTCCATTTACAAAGGCCAATATGTGGAAACAACCTACATGCCCATCAACCCAGGATTGGATCAATAGACTGTGGAATATGTATACCATTGAATACTATTGAGCCATAAAAGATGGAGAATTTACATATTTTGTATTAGCCTGAATGGAGTTGAAACACATTCTTCTTAGTTAAGTATCACAAGAATTGAAAAACAAGTATCCAATGTATTCAATACTGATATGTGCAGTAGATGATCTTATACATGTCCACATAAGAGAAAAACTTAATTCAGTTCAAGTTGGGAGAAGAGGGAAGGAGGGAGAGAGGAAGAGGAAGGATTGGTGGGCAAAATGTAAGGGTACACCCTCCTAGGTGTGGGACACAACTACAACAAGGACTCTATCTAACAAATGCAAACATTGTAAACTAATTGTTTGTACCCTCACATTAATCTGAATTTTAAAAAAAGTTTATTGTCTTTAAACCTGAAGATACAAGATGATCCCAGTTCTATAAAAATATAGCTATAAATATTCTGAGTTGGCTGAAGTGAAAGATTAAAATTAATTTTTTCTTCTTGTGTTTTGTATTTTATCCTTTATTTTCAATGAAAGAAATACATCAACACACTTAGAAAATTACAGATATTTAAAATAAATGTATTTTTATGCATGTAATTGAATCTAAAACATCTTAATGCACAGTTAAGATGTTAAGAAATATGAAAAAACTTTTCTTTTTACATAATAAATAACAATATAATCATAACTTTTAATATGATAATGCATTGATAAATAGGTACAAGCAATTATTTCTCAATGTGATATTTCTAAGAGCAGTTTATTACCAACCTTTGACATCTATACTAGAGGATTTGAAAATGGATATACACACTGAAACATGTACCTAGAGATTTAGTCATAATGGTAATGAATTAATATTTCTTTATAGGAGGATTTAATTTAAAATTGTTCTTAATATATTATGTTGTTAGTAGATACTGGTGCACTAGTAAGTGATTCTATTATGATAGGGCCAACTCCCTAGATAGTTATGAAAAATAGGTTTCCATAATGAAATATTTCATGTAGATAAAAATGCTGTTATTATCATCTCATCATATGTGTTCATAGAAGGAAGATTTACAAAGTATGTTCATTCACTTAGTTAACACCATTCATTGAGTAACTACTACATACACCATTCTGGACACTCTAGATACCTCAATCATAGATCCTGGGTATCATGAAATATGTAACAATGGGGAAAAAATGAACTTGTTCACAGTGTTTTCCCTCTGCTGGGCTCCATTCAAAGATTCTTTCCAAATATTAAGCAATTTACATAATTTTAATAACATTAACAAGGTAGGTACTCATCATTCATATTTTGGGGCCGTAAATTGAGGAGAAGCAGAGAGAGTTAAGGGGCTGTTTGAGATCATGCAGCTGATGAGGCAGGTATAGTACTTCAAAGGTTGTGCTCTCAAACACTTTTCTATGATGCCTCATTTTTTTTTTTTTTTTTGCAAATGGATTAAAAATTTACTTTTTTATTAAATCATAACTGTGTACATTACTGCATTTATGGGGTACAATGTTCTGATTTTATATGCAATTAGGAATGTTTACATCAAACTGGTTACCATAACCTTTATTTTACTTGAGTTAACTCTGTTTAGTCATTTATTCTCTTAACATATTTGACATGTACCCTTGCAATATGCACAAAAGGTGAAGTCCCACTGATTACCATCCCTCCACCCATCCAAGGCCCTCCCCTTCACTTGCCCTCCACTTCTGTCCTTCTTTCTGGGCTATAATTGTGTTTTATCATTCATGTGAAAGTGTGGGTGATTATATATTGATTTCATAATAGTGTTGAATACATTGGATATTTTTTCTTCCATTCTTGAGATACTTTACTAAGAAGAATATCATCCAGCTACATCCATGTAAACATAAAAGAGGTGAAGTCCCCATCTTTTTTATGGCTGCATAATATTTCACGGTATACATATACCACAATTTGTTAATCCATTCATGAGTCAATGGGCACTTGGGCTGCTTCCATGAGTTGGCAGTTATGAATTGGTCTGCAATAAACATTCTTGTGCAAATGTCTTTGCTACAAAATGCTTTTTGGTCATTTAAATATATACCTAGTAGAGGAATTGCAGCATCGAATGGCAGGTCTACTTTAAGTTCCCTAAGTGTTTTGCAAACTTCTTTCCAGAAGGGACATACTAGTTTGCATTCCTACTACCAGTGCAAAAGTGTTTCCCTTTCTCCATATCCATACCAACATCTGCAGTTTTGAGATTTTGTTATGTGGACTAATCTTACTGGAGTTAGATGATATCTCAAAGTGGTTTTGATTTGCATTTCTCTGATGATTAAAGATGATGAGCATTTTTTCATGTGTCTGTAACCAAGCACCTGTCTTCTTCAGAGAATCTTCTGTTCAAGTTTTTTGCCCACGATGAAATGGGATCACTTGTTCTTTTCTTATTGAGTTTTCTGTGGATTCTGGTTATCAAACCTTTGACAGAAACATAACCTGCAAATATCTTCTCCCATTCTGAGGGCTATATGCTTTATTTACTTACTGTATTCTTGGCTGTGCAGAAGCCTTTTAGTTTGATCAGATCCCAGTAATGTATTTTTGGTGTTGCTTCAATTACCCAGGGAGGTCCTCCTCATAAAAGATTCTCCCAGGCCAATTTCTTCAAGTGTTTCCCCTGCACTCTCTCCAAGAATTCTTATAGTTTCATGTCTTAAGTTTAAATCTTTTATCCAGTGAGAGTCAATTTTTGTTAATGGTGAAAGGCATGTGTCCAGTTTCAGTCTTCTACAAGTTGCTAGCCAATTCACCCAGCACCATTTGTTAAATAGGGAGTCTTTACCCCAATTTATGTTTTTGATAGACTTATAAAGGTCAAATGACAATGTGTCTGGCTTCATCTTGGTTCTCTATTCTGTTCTATACAACTACCTCTCAATTTTTGTGCCAGTGCCATGCTGTTTTGATCACTATAGATTATATAGTATAGTCTGAGAAGGCGATTAGAAGACTTCAGACTATACTATAATCTATAGTGATCAAAACAGCATGGTACTGGCACAAAAATTGAGACGTAGTTGTATGGAAACAAATAATGATTCCTCCTGATTTGTTTTTATTTCTGAGTAATATCTTGGCTACTTGAGGTTATTTTCTGATTCCATATGAAATGAAGTACTATTTTATCCAGATCTTTAAAGTATGACAGTGCCGCTTTAATAGGGAATGCATTAAATTTGTATATTGCTTTGGATAGTAGGGACATTTTAACAAAGTTGATTCTTCCCAGCCATGAACATGGTATGTTTTTCCATTTGTTAATATCTTCATATTTTATCAGAGTTTCATAGTTCTTTTTATAGAGATCATTCACATCCTTTGTTAGGTAAATTCTCAGATATTTCATCTTCTTTGGCACTACTCTAAAGGGAATAGAGTCCTTGACTATATTTTCATCTTTACTATTCTTAGCATATATAAAAGCTACTGACTTGTAAGTATTGTTTTTGAATCCTGAGATCCTGCTGCATTCCTTAATCCCTTCTAAGGGTTTTGAAGTTGAGTCCCTGGGATTTTCAAGGTATAGGATGATATCATCAGTGAAGAGTGAGAGTTTGATCTCCTCTGACTCTATTTGGATACCCTTGATCACCTTCTCTTGCCTGATTACAACAGCTAAGACTTCTATTACTAGGTTGAATAGCAGTGGAGACAGTGGGCATCCTTGTCTCATTCCTCCTGATCTGAGTGAAAATGTTTTCAATTTTACACTATTAAATATGATATTGGCTATGGGTTAACTGTAGATGGCCCCTATCAGTTTAAGAAACGTCCCTTCTATGCCTATTTTCTTAAGTGTTCTGATCATGAAAAGATGTTGGATATTATCAAAGGCTTTCTCTGCATCAATTCAGAGAATCAGATGGTCTTTGTTGTTTATTTTATTGATGTGATGTATTATATTTATAGATTGGTGTGTGTAGAACCAACCCTGCCACCCTGGATTAAAACCAACTTGATCATGGTGTATAATTAGTTTGATGTGTTGTTGAATTCTGTTTACTGAGATGTTATTGAGTATTTTTCCATTGATATTCATTAATAATATTGGTCTCTAATTTTTTTACTTTATTGGATTCTTTCCTTGTTTGGGGATCAGGGTAATATTTGCTTCATAGAATGTGTTGGGAAGTATTCTTTCTTTTTCTATGCTTTGGAAAAGGTTGTATAATATAGGTACTAGTTCCTCTTGAAAGGTTTGATAGAATTCAGATGTGAAGCCATCTGGTCCTAGACTTTTCTTCTTAGGGAGGTTTTGTATTGTGGATGCTATTTCAGTGATTGACATAGGTCTTGCTATTTCAGTGATTGACACAGGTCTATTCAAGATTTCTAATTCTTTCTGGTTGAGTCTAGGAAAGTGGTGTGCTTCCAGATATTGGTCCATTCCCTTCAGATTTTCATATTTCTGGGAATAGAGATTTTTGTAGTAATCATTGAGGATTTTTTTTTGTGTGTTTCTAAGGTGTCTGTTATTATTTCTGCTTTATTGTTTCACATAGACAATATTAGAGATTTTACTTTTCTGTTTCTGTTTAGGTTGGCCAAAAGATTATCAATTTTGTTCATTGTTTCAAAAACCAACTTTTTATTTTGTTGATCTTCTGAATGATTCTTTTGTTTTCAATTTCATTTGATTCTGCCCTAATTTGGTTATTTCTTTTCTTCTGCCAGGTTTGGTGTTGGAGTGTTCTTCCTTTACCAGTTGCTTGAGATGATCCATTACATTGTTGTCATCCTCTCTTTTTGTTTTCTTGATGAAGGCTTCCAAAGCCAAATTTCCCTCTTAGGACTGCCTTTGCAGTATCCCACAGGTTTTGATCATTTGAGTCTTCATTATCATTTTGTTCAAAACATTTGGTGATTTCCTCTTTAATCTTGTCTTTAACCCAGCTATCATTCAGCCTAAGATTATTTAGTTTCCATGACTTTGTTTGAGTATGAAGATTCCTGTTTCTGTTGAGTTTGACTTTTATTCCACGGTTGTCTGAGAAGATACAAGGAATAATTTCTATTTTTTAAAATTCACTGAGGTTAGAGTTGTGTCCTAGAATATGATCTATTTTGGAGGATGACCCATGGGCTGATGAGAAGAATATGTATTCAGTTTTATTAGGATGAATTGATCTGTAGAGGTCTATAAAGTCCATTTGTTCTAGAATCAGGTTTAATTCTAATATTTCTTTGTTTAGTTTCTTCTTGGAGGATGTATCCAAAACTGTTGAAGGGGTGTTAAAATCTCCAACTATTATAGTGCAGGAAGATATCAAGTTGTTCATATCCATTAGGTTTTGCTTTATGAACTGAGGAGCATTTGGGTAGGGTGCATAAATGTTAACTATCAAAATCACTTCATGTTGGGTGTTTCCCTTGACAAATATGTAGTGACCATCCTTATCTTTCTGTATCTTTGTTGATTTAAAGCCCATTGTATCTGTGACTAAAATTGCAACCCCTGATTTTCTCTGGTTTCCATTTGCCAGTATTATGGAAGTAATCTCTGAGTAAGATTACTTTGGAGGTTGAGCATTGTGCTGGTCATTGTGGAGGATAGGTCTGAGAATATCCTAGAGAGCTGGTTGAGTTATGGCAAATTTCTTCAACATGTGTATATCATTAAAGTATTTGATTTCTCCATCACAAATGAAACTCAGTTTAGCTGGATACAGGATCCTGGGCTGGAAGTTGTTTTGTTTAGGAGACTGAAGGTCGATGACCATCCTATTCTGGCTTGAAACATTTCGGTTGAGAGATCTATAGTCATTCTGATACTTCTCCCTTTGTAGGTGATGCTTTTCTCATGTCTGGCTGCTTGCAGAATTTTCTCCTTCATCTTGACTTTGGCAAAGTTAAACACAATGAGTCTAGGAAGTGCTTTACTTCTTTTGAGTTTTGCTGGTGTTCTCCAGCACCATTGTAAATCTTGCAATGCTTGGGACATTCTCCTCCAAAATCTTTTTCAGTAGAGTATCTGTACCTTTAGGACCATCCTCTTCTTCTTTGGGAATTCTTATAAGAAGAATGTTTGAATTTTTGGAGTGATCCCACAACTCTGTCAGGGAATGACCAGTTTTTGCTTTCCATTTGTCTGCCTTTTTGAGTGTTTGGGAACATTAAAAAGCTTTGTCTTCAGTTTCAGAGATCCTTACTTCTGCTGGTCAACTCTATTACTGAAGGATTCAACTGTATTTCAGAGCTCCTTAACAACTTTTTTGTTTCCTTGAGCTCTGCTATCTCTTTTCTCATTATGTCCATATCTTTGGTGACTTGGTCTTTGAATTCATTCATTTCTTGAAACAACTTTAGAACTACTCTTTGGAATTCAATTTCTATCTTTTCTCCCATTTTATTTATCTTATTAGCTATCCATATTCTGAATTTGGTTTCTGACATTGCTGCCATTTGTCTATGCATGGCATCTTCAGTTCTATCTCCTTCATCATTTCTTTGGGGGGGGTGGTGGTGAACTACTCTGGTTATTCATGTTGTCAGAGTTATTTTCTCAGGTCCGTAGCATGTTTATTTTCCCTCATTTGATTATTTGAACTGGGAGTGTGAGATTGAATTGGGGTTCCCAGGTAGTAGACATAGTTCCTTACCAAAAGCTAGGCTTTGTAATAGTGGCTTATCTCCTACAACCTTACAAAGGCCCCGTTCAGAGTTTTGGTCAGAGACTCCGAGGACCTACTTGGTGAGATTGCACAAGCTGACTCAGCCAACCTCTACCCTATCCTAAGAAGTCACATTATAAGGTTTAAATCTCGACTGTGAAGAGATACAAACTGCTGTGGTGCCCAGTACCCAACCTTCAGTTCTTTTCCACTACAGAACTTTGAAGGTCACCCTAAGAATGTCCTCAAGTGGACAACCCGAAACATGAGTTCCAATGAAATTGTCTCACGCAGTGCAAAACCTGCTCAGCAGAGAGGGATTCTAGGATACCCAACAGCACAATTGGAGGCAGGGATCCACACCCCTGCTGGTCAGACTCACTCCACACTGTGGTCCACTTCTCTGCTCACAGGCCAAGTTGGATCCAGGAGCCATGCACCTGCACACTGGTCTCAGTCCTCACCCAGCTAGCCTCTGCTTTCCAGACCAGTTGGAGTCAGAGGATCATGCTCTGCCTGCCAGTCTCAGTCCACTGGCAGGCAAGAATCTGTGCACAGGTTATGTTGGAGTCAGGACACCAAGGCACATCCACAGGTCTCAGTCCACCTCTGCTCACTGCCCTGCTTGAGACAGGGGACCACTTCCTAGCCCTCAGGTTGTGATTCACACCCATCAGGATACTGCTTGAGGGTTCTGTAAGAGTCAGGGGATCATGCCCTTGCCCTCAGGTCTCAGTCCATGCCTGGAAAGCCTCTACTGACAGGCCCAGCAGGGTCTAAGGGACCAGCCCTGCCTGCCAAACTCAGTCCACAGGGGGCAACCACTATCCCATCATCAGAGTTGGAAGTTCTGTGCCCCATCCCACCAGAAACAGATCCAAGGGTCAACACCACCACTGTCCAGGTAGACTCATAACCAGGGAACTGGTCCTCCCCCCTCTAAGTGTCCCTGTCTTCCCACATACTCACTCTTCCCCATTAGTCACAGATTCTGTCCTGATGGTTGGCAATTCAAACTATGGCCAGATCTCTTAAGAAAAGACAAAACACTCTGCACTCTGCAGGGGGCAGAATTTCAGATGGCCATGTGATGGGGGAAGGGTGGACTAGCAGTTTGGACTTGTTGGGGAAAATATCTGTTAAATTTTATGCCTGGCAGGGTCATGTCTAAGTTCATAAGTGGGACCTCCCTGGAGAAAGACACCTGGTGTTTAGTGGCTCTCTCCAGCAAGGTAAAATGAGAGGTCTTTTATTCCCTGCTCACTCACAGATAGCCTGTGGTGTGTCTTCTGCATGGGGGAGGGGTCTCACATCCTCTAGTTGGTAGGTTTTTACCTGTAATGTGTTTTCTTGAATGCTCTTCCTTGGAGTTAAAGCATGGCAAACTTCTCTCTTTTCTCAGCTTCCCACCTTTGGCTTCATAGAGTCTGATTACACCCAGTTTTTCTCCCTCTGCTCAGGAACCTCTGCCGAAGGTTGCTACCAGTTGGCCATCTTCCCAGAAATCCCCAATGCTTAATCTTCTAATCCAACCTTTCTAAAACAGTTATGTAGAATTTACCATGGGGTTATCCTGTGTTGGCATCTAGGGGATTTTCTTTACCTTTCTCTTGTTGGAACTCCTGTTTTCACAAGTCCTTTTTTTTTTTTTCCCCAAATGTTGATTTACTTATTCTTTTATCTAGTAGTTTATACATCCTCTAGTAGTTTCATCAGAAACAAGACACAGGAAATAATATGAATATTAATAGTCATGCACATGTGAAAATATCTAAGTGCCACTTTCATATTTGATTGAATATGTGTTGTGTATAATCAAAAATAAAATAATTCTCACTTACAATTCTAAGAGTTTTTCCCATTGTTTGCTTTTTGGGGGAGACCACTTCTCTTGTAGCCCATTGTCTCTTTGGAACTCAAATCACAATATGATCTGTTCTGGCCTCATGGTCGATGTCTAAATGAGAGTATTGTACACTTCTGGCCATGGAGATTATTTAAGAAATGACCCTGCCAATCCAGAAGCTCAAGTCAGCACTCCAGCTGGGAATTGACACATAGGCCCTGCAGAGAAAAGACTTATCTTCGTCTGAATCATGAGCTATAAGGACTCTGCCAAACTGAAGCTGCACACAGCAAAGCAAGCAGACTTGGGAATAGGAGGAAGAAAGAAGGAAAGGGCCCTACAGTCAGGGTTTTCACCTCTCAAACCAATCATACTGAAGCTAATAGTTTCCATTCCATAATGCTATGTGGAACTAAGGTTCTGTTATTTACAAAGAGAACCTAAACAAAAAGCATAATTAGTACATTATGTATCAGTTCCTCTGTCCAACACTTTTTTTCTCTGGTTATTAGTTAGGTTCACACATAAACTAATGTCTTTATGTTGCACACATGTCCATGAATATAGTCAGACCCTGCCTAAGGATGTTTCAGTAATGAGGAACTGCACATATGATGGTTGTTTCATGGGATTATAAGGCAGGTGAAAAATCCTTACCACGGGGTCATAGCAGAGCACACTACTCACGTGGTTGTGGTGATGCTGACATAAAGAAACCAACCTCACTTGCAGTCATAGAAAAGTCTGGCACATAAAATTATGTACAGCACTGAATACTTGATAATAAATGACTATGTTATTGGTTTATGGATTTACTACACTCTAATTTTATCGTTATTTTAGAGTATCCTCTTATAAGTATTAAAAACAAAGAAAAAATAGTGAAACAAACTGAGGTCAGGGTCAGAACGAAATCCTTATGGCCCTGACAAGGGTTCAGCCATTTTGGAAGATGGCTGGTGGGGAAAAATAGGCCACAAGCAAAACTGCAGACCCCTTCTTCACACCCTGGATTGCTTCAGGGCAGGTGCTTCTGGGAAACCAATGAACAGTAGCTTTTATTCTCACCCATTTTTTGACTCTGGTGGCCCATTAAGGAAGCGACTCCTAGATTTTTCCAGAATACAAAATTTAGTCCCTCTGCAGAAGGGATGACTCCTCCTGGGAAGCCCCTCCCACATTCAGCCCTACTTAACAGGATCATGAAAGGCTCCTGACACTGTAGGAGAGCCCAACTGGGTCCTGGGCAGACTCCACATTGCTTTTCCTCTCTCTTCTCTCTGCTAATAAACTTTCCAAATCCCTGGACTGGCTTCCCTTCCTTTTTACAGATCCTTCCCCCAAAATGTACCCTGATTACCTTAGTAAGTTTTTCAGGTGGTATTTCAGAAAAAGGCATTGCTATCGCAGGAAATGTCTGAATGTATGTTCTTTCCCCTGAAGACCTTCCAGTGGGACAAGATGTGGTGGTGGAAAGATGCTAGCAATGATCCTGACCCTGAGCAAGACTAGGCTCCTATGTGTGCCTGCATCTTAGTTTTTTTTTTTTTTTTTTTTGTAGAGACAGAGTCTCACTGTACCGCCCTCGGGTAGAGGGCCGTGGCGTCACACGGCTCACAGCAACCTCTAACTCCTGGGCTTACGCGATTCTCTTGCCTCAGCCTCCCGAGCAGCTGGGACTACAGGCGCCCGCCACAACGCCCGGCTATTTTTTTGTTGCAGTTTGGCTGGGGCTGGGTTTGAACCCGCCACCCTCGGCATATGGGGCCGGCGCCCTACTCACTGAGCCACAGGCGCCGCCCCTGCATCTTAGTTTTTAACAACAAATATTGTTGTTTGAAGACAGACTCTCAATCAGTTGCCTTGGGGTTAAGTGCCATGGAGTGATAGCTCACAGAAACCTCAAACCTCAAACTCTCAAGCTCTAGCAATCCTCTTGTCTAAGCTTCCCAAGGAGTGGGGACTACAGACACCTGCCACAACACCTGGCTAATTGCTCTAATTTTAGTGGAGACAGGGTCTCTTGCTCAGGATGCTCTTGAACTCCTCCTGAGCTCAAGCGATCTACCAGCTTCAGCCTCACAGAATGTCAGAATTACAAGGATGAGCCACTGCATCCAGCCACAGAAAAGCTTTAAAGGTCAAAATAAACCATTTTTTGAGTTTTAACTGGTGGCGTTATTAGTCACTTACCATTGGACTTTGGCAAGTCACTTTACGATTGATTATTCTTTTTCTTTTTTATTTAAATCAAAATAATTTTGTTTTAGTTTTTTACAAAACCATTACTGTGTACATTAATGCCTTCATGGGGCATGTTGCTAATCTGATATACAGTGTGGAAAGCTTACATCAAACTTGTTAACATAACCAACACCTCACTTACTCATCTGTTGCATTAAAGCATTTATACTCTACACTTAATAATTTTCTTTTCTTTTCTTTTTATTGTTGGGGATTCATTCAGGGTACAAGAAAGCAGGTTATAGTGATTGCATTTGTTAGGTAAAGTCCCTCTTACAATCGTGTCTTGCACCCAAAAATGCAACACACACCAAGGCCCCACCTGCCTCCCTCCTTTCCTCTCTCTGCTCTTCTTTTCCCTACCCCTTCCTCCTTCTTTCTCACTCTGCTCTATATCTTTTATACTGTATTTTTAGTCTACTTTTGCAATTTTTAGATATGTTCAAATACACAAATACTTACTGTCTCAATTGCCTACTATTTTTCAGAACATGCTATACAGAGTTGTAGTCTAAAATCACTAGGCCATATGACATACCCTAGGCGTGAGGCAAGAGATAGCATCAGCATTGAAAATTAGGGAAACTGGCCTCAGGCCAATAAGGCCCTTCAGGTTTCCAAGTGTGGCCCCTCAACCAAATCCAAATTTCACAGAATAACTCTCTTTATTACAAAGATTGGTTCTGTAAAAATTGGATTCAATTAAAAGTTTGCAAACAAGAATCAAGAAGGCTACATGTTTCCCAGCACTTGAACATACATCTGTGTATAATGACTCTTTCATTGTGCTAATACACATTTGTTTTATTAGTCCTGGTGAGAATACCATTTAATTAAGACTGTGTGGCCATATTCCAGGCTCCTGATTCCTGCTGGTTTCTACTTTAACATTACCGAGCTGGTCATGCTGCAAAATTCCCAGAGGCTTTCGTCTTTCCTGTGGCATCTTTCTTTAGCTCAGATTGAGACTATTTATTTAAATGTTTACCTATTTCTGCTGGGTGTGGTGGCACACACCTGTAATGCCAGCACTCTAGGAGGCCGAGGTGGGTAGATAGCTTAAGCTCAGGAGGTTGGGAATAGACTGAGCAGGATCAAGAATCCATCTCTACTTAGAATTGAAAAATGAGCCACGTGTCCTGGCAGGTGCCTATAGTCTGGTAGGAGGATAGCTTAAGCTGAAGAGTTTCAGGTTGCTGTGAGCTATGATGCTGTGGCATTCTTTCCAGGATGAGAGAGTGAGAACTTTTCTCCAAAATGAATAAAGAAAAAAATAAAGAAACAAAGAAAGAAATACATAAATACATTAATAAATGTTTACATATTACAAACATATGAAACCGAGTAATAATATTTGGCTGGTTATATATTTCCCTAAAGCACATAGAGAAAGGAGGGAGGGGTGGGGAAAGGAAGAGCAGTGAGAGGGTTCTTGGTGTGAGCCACACCTTTGGGGGCAAGACACGATTGTAAGAAGGACTTTACCTAACAAATGCAATCAGTGTAACCTGCTTCCTTGTACCCTCAATGAATCCCCAACAATGAAAAAAATATGAGGAACAAAGTTAAAAATACATAAATAAATAAATAAAGATAAAGTCAACAACAACAACAAAAAATAATAAGTTTGTATTGGTTTTTTTTTTCCATTACTTTTTTCCTTTTCTTTTCCTTTTGTAAAATCATTTACTTTGTGGCTTGGCACCTGCAGCTCAGCGGTTACGGTGCCATTCACATGCACAAGAGGTGGCAGGTTCAAAACAGGCCCAGGCCTGCCAAGCAACAATGACAACTACAACCAAAAAATGGTTGGGCGTTGTGGCAGCTGCCTAAAGCCCCAGTTACTTGGGAGGCTGAGACAAGAGAATCTCTTAAGCCCAAGTGTAGGTGATTTCTGTGAGCTATGATGGCCCGACACTCTACCGGGCAAAACAGTGACACTCTTTCTCAAAAAAAAAAAAAAAAAAAAAATCATTTATTTTGTAAGATCAACACATATTTTTATAAATTATCTCTAATAAAAATCAAAGTGGAAAAATTGAAATGGTAACCAGCACTATTTACTAGTTGCTCACATATTTCTGGTTTCATTAACACACTTTCCACTTTCTGATCTTGTCAAAAAAGATAAAACAAGAAGGAATTGAGAGAGAAATCTAAAACTTATCACAGTGGATAATTTGTATCAGTAGTATCTTAGAAGCCGTATTCTTATTTTCTTGGATGGATTTTCCTCATCATCATAATTTCAACGTATTTACAGCTAAGCTAGTTCAAAATACCTTCCTTTGTTTATCCAACACATGACCAGTGTTGAAATGGAGACATTCTCATTAAATGTGGATATTTTTCTTATAGAACTTTTTATTAAGTAGAGGAGTAAAACGTCCCTTAAGAATATCTTGTTTTATACTTTAATATAGTGAATAATGTCTACAAGAATTGATTAAGTCTTATACAATGTTCATTGATCCACTTAAGATACATGTTTATTTTCAAATGGGACGACTTCTGCATTACGCTATAATAGGTGTACATATTGCTCAGCTTCAGATTTGTATATTCTCCCTCTACAATCTACTTCTCAGTTTCTACAGTAATTCTCTCTAGAATGCTATGCAGTTAGAGAGATGTTTAGGAGTCCATCTTTTTCTGTCCACATCCCTGGGTTCTTTGTAAAGTGATTGACTTACACTTCTACCATTACAGCTTTAAAGTGATGGGGTATGACAATTCTGTGAAACCCAGACAATGACAAACAGTCTAGGGATGGAGGAGACTCACACCTGTAAGGTTACATTCCCCTGCCCTACAGTACTCTAAGGGATTGGAGCAGATGCACTTTCTTTTCCCAAAGAATTCAAATGGCTTTTGAATGTTACCAGAACATGGTAAACTTGTAGCTGTTTCAGACAGCTG
Source organism: Nycticebus coucang (assembly GCF_027406575.1). Taxonomy (NCBI): domain Eukaryota; kingdom Metazoa; phylum Chordata; class Mammalia; order Primates; family Lorisidae; genus Nycticebus; species Nycticebus coucang. The sequence goes on from NC_069782.1 coordinate 47,659,314, forward strand.
TAGGGCATTTTGTATAACCTCATCAACTGGTACCATTCAGTGTTGTGTCTCCACCCTTTCTTGGGATCCTTCCACCCCTAAGTCTGGATGTTTTCTACAGGTGACAACACACTGTGAGTTTTCGAAGCTTTCTTCATGTATACCTGATGAATTCTCTAGGAAGTAGAGGACAGTATGATATTCACTGTGCAAGTATTCGACTCGGGGACTGAACTGAAACACACAGGACTTGTCTTGGGTTACACACAAGGTAAGGAAAGCAGCTTGTGACCCAGCCTTGTTTCCTCAGTGTGGGGGACTGTGGACTGAGGGGCAGTGTTTGTAGAATAGTGTACAGGTGAGGAGTTGACATGGGGAAGAGTGTGAGGGCCCAGTGGTGGAATATTGGAAAAATTACCTCAGTTCCTTGGTGACAGACCCCAACAGAACTTAGAATCCTTGGTGACCAGGGAGCCACATTCTGGAGACAGGCCTGTGTCCAGCTCATTCGGATGGAGATGCTCAGGAGAGCAAGATGTTCTCCGCTGTGTTGTACCTTCTCGTGGTTCTCACTTGAGGAATGGTAGAAGTGGCAGTCTTATCCGGCTTTGCCAATGTTGGCTCTCCCTCTGTTCCAGATGCCTCAGGTGACCTGGCAGGGGGCAAATACAGGTAACAAAGGGCAATCCCATGGAGACTCTTCTGGGCATGGCCTCACATGTGAGCCCATCTGGGCAGCTCCACACCCCTCATATCATGATGATTGGGAAAGGAAGAGATGAGGGGACCCCTACTGTACAGGAGCAGGTTGTCAGCTATGGGAATCCCATGGGGCTGCCAGATTCATAGCCCAGGAACCCAGGTCCTGGGTGGTGGGACCAAAAGGTGTCAAGGACAAGTTTGTCTACTCAGATGTTATTCCCAAGACTTCAGGCTGTCATCTGGCTTCTTCCCTGGTGGGAAGTCTGTTCAGATGCTCCTCTGGGCCTGTTGTGGGGAACAGCATCTCTAAAAGTAGCCAGGCATTGTGGCAGGTGCCTGTAGTAACAGCTCTTGGGCAGTTGAGTCAATAGAATTTCTTAAGCCCAAGAGTTCAAGGTTGCTGTGAGCTGTGATTTCACGGCAATCTATGGAGGGCAGCAAAATGAGACTCTATCAAAAAAGAAAAGAAAAGAAAAGTATGGGGCCTTTGGATGCCCCCAGTCACAACTTGGGAACATAAACTATCCCTGCTCACATACTTGTGGGGATGTCAGAGAAAAAGCTTCCTACAGTTTTCACTTTACACTAGTCTAGAGATAGTTCCCCATGTGGCTGCTGCTCTCACAGCTTTAACGACCCATCCCTGGGGTCCCCCAGAGTGGGAAGGTCGCTCCCTTCCCCAGCAGGCCTCTCTAAGTTTTAACTGCCAACACTTCAACCAGGGGGTCTATACAAAAATGGAGGTGGTCACACACAAAAGGAAGTAAAGCTAGTGAATGCTCTTGTCTGTAAGGTGCAGTTTCCAGAACCACTCCTTTTAGCCACCACCTGGCAGGAGGCCATTTCCCGCTGCAGTGCAACCTTTCAATGCTGGTGGAGCCTGACTGGACACAATCTTATTTCTCAGTTAGCCATGCTACAGGTAACATACAGTGTGTTCCAAGTGGCTGGGACAGTTTGGGGGGGGGGCCAAATATCCTTTCCCATTGTGTAGGTTGTCAATTTGCATTGGCTGTTGTCTCTTTAGCTATACAGAAACTTTTGAGTTTCATTCAGTCACTTTTTTTTTTGCTGTTGTTGTCGTTGTTGCGATGGCCATGGCATTCTTCTTTATGAGATCTTTCCCCAGGCTGAGATCTTCCAGTGTATTTCTTATGCTTTCTTTGAGGATATTTATTGTTTCATGCCTTAAATTTAAGTCCTTTATCCATCTTGAATCAATTTTTGTAAGTGGAGAAAGGTGTGGGTCCACTTTCAGTCTTTTACATGTGGATATCCAGTTGTCCCAGCACCGTTTATTGAATGGATGGTCTTTCACGTAAGGTATGTTCTTGTTTGGTTGATCGAAGATTAAGTGGCTATAAGATGTTAGTTTCATTTCCTGGTTATCTATCTTTTTCTAAATGTCTATGTCTCTATATTTGTGCCATGCTTTCTTGACCACTATGGCTTTGTAGTAGAGCCTAACATATGGTATGGTGATGCCCCCAACTTTATTTTTATTTACTAAGAACTACCTTAGCTATACGGTCTTTTTTCTGCTTCTGTACAAAACATAGAATAGTTTTTTTCCAAATCTTGAAAGTACAATGTTGCTATTTTAACAGGAATGGCATTGAATAGGTAGATTGCTTTGGGAAGTATAGACATTTTAACCACGTTGACTATTCCCAGCCATGAGCATGGTATGTTCTTCCATGTATTAATATCCTCTGCTATTTCCTCTCATAGGATTTCATAATTTTCTTCATAGAATTCTGTCACCTCATTCTTCAGTATATTCCTAGTTATTTCATTTTCTTTGAAGCTATGGTGAATGGAGTGTGTACTTAATTAGCCTTTCATCTTGACTGTTATTGGCATATACAAAGGCAAAGAACTTGTGGACATTGATTTTATATCCTGAGACATTACTGTATGTTTTGATGACTTGCAGGAGTCTTGTGGTTGAGTCTTTGGGTTTCTCAAAGTATAAGATCATGTTGTCTGCAAAGGGGGAGTGAGTGTTTGACCTCCTCTGCTCCCCTTTGCATGGCCTTTATTTCCTTGTCTTCCCTAATTGTATTGGCTAGAAGTTCCAGCACTATGTTAAATAGTAATGGTGACAGAAGACAACCTTGTTTGATTTCAGTTCTAAGAGGAAAAGCTTTCAGTTTTACTCCATTCAGTAAAATCTTAGCTATGGGTTTGTCATAGATAGCTGAATCACCTATATTCCTCAGTGTTCTAATTAGAACAGGATGCTGGATTTTATCGAATGCTTTTCCTGCATCTATTGAGAGGATCATATGGTCTTTATTTTTGCTTCTATTAATATGGTGGATAAGGTTTATGGACTTGCATATGTTGAACCAGCCTTGCATCCCTGGGATGAAACCAACTTGATCATGATGTATGACTTTTTTGATGATAAGCTGTACTCTATTGATAGGATTTTGTTGAGAATTTTTGCATCTATTTCATTAGTAAAATTGGTCTGAAATTCTCCTTTTTAGTTCGGTCTTTTCCTGGTTTTGGTATTAGGGTGATATTTTCTTTGTAGAATGTGTTAAGGAAGATTCTTTCCTCCTCAATATTTTGGAATAATTTCTGCAATACGGGAATTTGCTCTTCCTTGCAGGTTTCATTTAATTCTGATATGAAGCCATCTGGTCCAGGGCATTCTTTTTGGTTGGAAGCTTTTTTATTGTTTCTTTAATCTCAGTGCTTGCAAATGGTCTGTTCAGGAGCCCTAATTCTTGCTAGCTACATCTAGAAAGAGGGTTTGATTTGAAATATTGATCCATTTCCTTCACATTGTCAAATTTTGGGCGTAGAGTTTCTGGTAGTATTCAGAGATGATCTCTTGTATCTCTGTGGCATCAGCTGTTATTTTCCCTGTATAATTTCTGATTGAGGCACTAGAGGTTTTACTTTTCAATTTCTAGTTAGTCTGGCTAAAGGTTCATTCGTTTTATTCATTTTTTCCAAAAACCAACTCCTTGTTTCAGTAATTTTCTGAATGATTCTTTAGTTTTCAATTGAATTGATCTCTGATTTAATTTTGGATATTTGATTTCTTCTGCTTTGTTTATGCTCAGATTGTTCTCCTTTTCTCCAATTCCATTAGACGGCAACAAGAGCAAGAAAAAAAAATCAGAAAAATCTATAGGGAAAATGTTGAAATTAAAAAACAACAGGAACAGCAACAACAACAACAAACTAAAACAAAACCAAAAGATAGCACTATGTATATGTTGCTGAATATTGTATGGGCAACAGGTGATCTTCTGTGGAATGAGATGTTAATCACAATGCTCATATGCCTGTATGAGATGGAGACTGGAGGCCTCTACTGATTTCTCAAACCCCACAAGGTGGAGAGCCTACATCTCCCACCAACCCTCTTTAAAGGCACTTTAAAGTGCTAAACTTGCCTATCAGAAACTTTCCCAGGAAAGTACTTGTTGGCTGGGATCGCTCCTGAAGTGGCTATCTACTTACCCAGTGTGCCAAAATCGATCTCACTCTATGCCCCTGAGGTCTAAGGCCTTAAGGTCTCTCAGTCCCAACTTTAGGCCGTTCAGTCTCTAGATTACTAGTTCTTGCCCTATCCTTACTCAACCTTTAGGCTGTTCAATCTAGTTTACTAGCTCCTGCCTGATCCTTACTCTGAGACCCTGAGGGGGGAGCTTGCTGGGGCACTTCTCCTACAATGGCTCTTTGTGCACCACAGCAGAACACTGTTACCTCCATTTAGCTTAGTGGCTCAGTCAGGGGCCCTAGACAATGCTTACCGTCCGCTGCACTCCAGCCCAAGTTCTCCCAAGCTAGTTCAACTGAGTGCCAAGTCCAGAAAAAACAAAACAGCTGACAGGTAAGGCCTTTCCAGTTTGCAATCTCTCTTTTGGTTTACTTACATCTGTTGGCAGGATTAGACCGAAAGAACACATGCAACCACTTGCCTGTTACCCATTGCTTTTGTCCTCCTCGTGGGGTCCCGAAGTCACTGGCTGATTCCCTGTGTCCTCAAAGGGATGTTTGTGGGCGGATCCTACCAGCCAAAGTTGCATGGAGTCCAGTCTCCTCAGACTCACTAAGCCCATTTGCAAGGAAGCTGTTACTTGGCCGCCATCTTGCTCCTTTCCAATAAATCCACTTTCTAGTTTTATTTTATTTTATTTTATTTTATTAAATCATAACTATATACATTGATATGATCATGGGGCATCATACACTCACTTCATAAACCATTTGACACATTTTTATCACAGTGGTTAACATAGCCTTTCCGGCGTTATCTCAGTTACTGTGCCAAAACATTTACATTCTACATTTACCAAGTTTCGCAAATACCCCCGTAAGATGAACCACAGGTGTGATCCCACCGATCTCCCTCCCTCTACCCACCCCCTCTTTCCCACTTCCCCCTATTGTTAAGTTGTAACTGGGTTATAGCTTTCATGTGAGAGTCCCAAATAAGTTTCATAGTAGGGCTGTGTACATTGGGTACTTTTTCTTCCATTCTTGAGATACTTTACTAAGAAGAATATGTTCCAGCTCCATCCATGTAAACATGAAAGAGGTAAAGTCTCCATCTTTCTTTAAGGCTGTATAGTATTCCATGGTATACATATACCACAATTTATTAATCCATTCATGGATCGATGGGCACTTGGGCTTTTTCCATGACTTAGCTATTATGAATTGGGCTGCAATAAACATTCTGGTACAAATATCTTTGTTATGTTGTGATTTTTGGTCTTCTGGGTATATGCCCAGCAGAGGAATTACAGGATTGAATGGCAGATCTATTTTCAGATCTCTGAGTATTCTCCATATATCTTTCCAAAAGGAATGTATTAATATGCATTCCCACCAGCAGTGCAGAAGTGTTCCCTTTTCTCCACATCCACGCCAACATCTCTGGTCTTGAGATTTTGTGATATAGGCTAGTCTCATTGGAGTTAGATTATATCTCAAAGTAGTTTTGATTTTCATTTCTCTGATGATTAAAGATGATGAGCATTTTTTCATATGTCTGAAGGCCGTGCGCCTGTCTTCTTCAGAGAAGTTTCTCTTCAAATCCCTTGCCCAGCCTGCAATGGGATCCCTTGTTTTTTTCTTGCTGATGCGTTTGAGTTCTCTGTGGATTCTGGTTATTAAACCTTTGTCAGAGATATACCCTGCAAATATCTTCTCCCATTCTGAGGGCTGTCTGCTTGCTTTGCTTACTGTGTTCTTGGCTGTGCAGAAGCTTTTTACTTTGATCAAGTACCAGTAGTGTATTTTTGAAGCTGCTTCAATTACCCTGGGGTTCTCCTCATGAAATACTCACCCAGACCAATTTCTTCAAGGGTTTTCCCTGCATTCTCCTCTAGTATTTTTATACTTTCATGTCTTAAGTTTAAATCTTTAATCCAATGAGAGTCTATCTTAGTTAATGGTGAAAGGTGTGGGTCCAATTTCAGTCTTCTGCAGGTTGCCAGCCAGTTCACCCAGCACCATTTGTTAAATAGGGAATCTTTTCCCCACTGAATGTTTTTAATTGGCTTGTCAAAAATCAAATAGCAGTAAGTAGCTGGATTCATCTCTTGGTTCTCTATTCTGTTCCAGATATCTACTTCTCTGTTTTTGTGCCAATACCATGCTGTTTTGATCACTATCAATTTGTAGTAAAGTCTGAGGTCTGGTAGTGTGATTCCTCCTGTTTTGATTTTATTTCTGAGTAATGTCTTGGCTATTTGAGGTTTTTTCTGATTCCATATAAAACGAAGTAATGTTTTTTCAAGATCTTTAAAATATGACAGTGGAGATTTAATAGGGAGTGCGTTGAAATTATATATTGCTTTGGGTAGTATGGACATTTTGATAATGTTGATTCTTCCCAGTCATGAGCATGGTATGTTTTTCCATTTGTTAACATTTTCAGCTATTTCTTTTCTTAGAGTTTCATACTTCTCTTTATAGAGATCTTTCACGTCTTTTGTTGGGTAAATTCCCAAATATTTCATCTTCTTTGGCACTACTGTGAATGGGATAGAGTCCTTAACTGTTTTTTCAACTTGACTGTTGTTGGTGTATATAAAGGCTACCGATTTATGGATGTTGATTTTGTAACGTGAGATGCTGCTGTATTCCTTGATCACTTCTAGGAGTTTTGTAGTAGAGTCCCTAGCGTTTTCCAGATACACAATCATATCATCTGCGAAGAGCGAAAGTTTGATCTCTTATGACCCTATATGGATACCCTTGATCGCCTTTTCTTCCCTAATTGCGGTGGCTAAAACTTCCATTACAATGTTGAAAAGCAATGGAGACAATGGGCAGCCTTGTCTGGTTCCTGATCTGAGTGGAAATGATTCAAATTTAACTCCATTCAATATGATATTGGCTGTGGGTTTGCTGTGGATGGCCTCTATCAGTTTAAGAAAAGTCCCTTCTAGACCAATTTTCTTGAGTGTTCTGATCATGAAGGGATGCTGGATATTATCAAAAGCTTTTTCTGCATCAATTGAGAGAATCGTATGGTCTTTGTTTTTTAATTTGTTTATGTGGTGAATTACATTTATAGATTTACGTATATTGAACCAGCCTTGAGACCCTGGGATAAAACCAACTTGGTCATGATGTATAATTTGTTTGATGTATTGCTGGATTCTGTTTGTTAGGATCTTGTTGAATATTTTTGCATCTATATTCATTAGTGATATTGGTCTATAATTTTCTTTTCTTGTTGGGTCTTTTCCTGGTTTGGGGATCAGGGTGATGTTTGCTTCATAGAACGTGTTGGGTAGTCTTCCTTCTTTTTCTACATTTTGGAACAGGTTGAGTAATATAGGTACTAATTCCTCTTTAAAGGTTTGGTAGAATTCTGACGTGAAACCATCTGGTCCCGGGCTTTTCTTTTTAGGGAGGTTTTGTATAGTTGATGCTATTTCTGAACTTGATATGGGTCTGTTCAACATTTCCACTTGATTCTGGTTAAGTCTTGGAAGGTTTTGTGCTTCCAAGTATCGGTCTATTTCCTTCAGATTTTCATATTTCTGAGAATAAAGTTTCTTGTAATATTCATTAAGGATTTTTTGGATTTCTGATGAGTCTGTGGTTATTTCGTCTTTGTGGTTTCTGATTGATGATTTTAGAGATTTTGCTCTTTTTTTCCTGATTAGGTTGGCCAGAGGTTTATCTATTTTATTGACCTTTTCAAAAAACCAGCTTTTTGATTTATTGATCTGTTGTATTATTCTTTTGTTTTCAATTTCATTTAATTCTGCTCTAATTTTGGTTATTTCTTTTCTTGTACTGGGTTTGGGGTTTGGAATGTTCTTCCTTTTCCAGTTGTGTGAGATGTCCCATTAAGTTGTTAACTTCCTCTCTTTCCGTTCTCTTGAGGAAGGCTTGCAGTGCTATAAATTTCCCTCTTAGAACTGCCTTTGCGGTGTCCCTGAGGTTCTGATAGTTTGTGTCTTCATTGTCGTTTTGTTCCAAAAAATTGGCGATTTCTTTCTTAATCTCATCTCTGACCCAGCTATCATTCAGCATAAGGTTATTTACCTTCCATGTTTTTGTATGGGTATGCAGATTCCTGTTGTTACTCAATTCAAGTTTTATTCCATGATGGTCCGAGAAGATGCATGGAATAATTTCTATTCCTTTAAATTTACTGAGGTTAGACTTGTGACCTAAAATTTGGTCAATTTTGGAGTAAGTTCCGTGGGCTGATGAGAATTATGTGTATTCAGTTTTGTTGGGATGAAATGTTCTGTAGATGTCTGCTAAATCTAAATATTGGATTTTTAGGTTTAAATCTAAGATTTCTTTGCTCAGCTTCTTTCTGGAGGATCGATCCAACACTGCCAAGGGAGTGTTGAAATCTCCAACGATTATGGAGCTGGAGGAAATCAAGTTACTCATGTCTGTTAGAGTTTCTCTTACAAATTGAGGTGCATTCTGGTTGGGTGCATAGATATTGATAATTGAGATCTCGTCATATTGAGTATTACCCTTAACAAATATGAAGTGACCTTTCTTGTCCTTCCTTACTTTTGATGGTTTAAAGCCTACTGTATCTGCAAATAAAATTGCAACACCTGCTTTTTTCTGATTACCATTTGCCTGAAATATGGATGACCATCCTTTCACCCTGAGTCTGTATTTGTCTTTTAAGTTGAGATGTGACTCTTGTATGCAACAAATATCTGGCTTGAGTTTTTGTATCCAGTCAGCTAACCTATGTCTCTTTAGAGGACAGTTTAAGCCATTCACATTGATGGAGAGTATTGATAAGTCTGGTGGAATTTGGGTATCGAGTTTTTCAAAGGTCAGTGGACATTTTTAATCCTTTCACCAGTGTGGAAGTTGGAGTTTGATCCGAAGTTTCTGAGTGAGTTTACTTTTGTGGTATAGGATTGGGTTGGTCATTGTGGAGGATAGGTCTGAGAACATCCTGAAGAGCTGGTTTACTTATGGCAAATTTTTTCAACATATGAATGTCATTGAAGTATTTAATTTCTCCATCATAGATGAAACTCAGTTTAGCTGGATACAAGATCCTGGGTTGAAAGTTTTTTTGCTTTAGGAGATTAATAGTTGATGACCAGCCTCTTCTGTCTTGAAAAGTTTCAGCAGAGAGATCTGCAGTTATTCTAATATTCTTACCTTTGTATGTTTTCTTTCGCCGGGCTGCTTTGAGAATCTTCTCTTTCATGTTAACTTTAGTGAAGCTAATTGTGATATGTCTGGGGGATGACTTATTGGGGTTGAATCGTGCTGGGGTTCTGAAGCTGTCTGCTATCTGAATTTCAGATTCTCTAGGCATGTCTGGAAAATTTTCTTTCATAATTTCATGCAGAAGGGCCTCTGTGCCCTCGGAGGCCACTTCATCGTTCTCAGAAATCCCTATAATTCTTATATTGCTTTTTTTCGAATTATTTGAGAGTTCTCTGAGAGAGTGATCCGTTTTTGCTCTCCAGTTCTCTTCTTCTTTGAGAGATTGGGAGCGTTCGAAGACTTTATCTTCAATGTCAGAAATCCTTTCTTCTGCTTGCTCCATTCTGTTACTGAGGGATTCTACTGTATTTTTCATATCTTTGAGGGCTGTAAGTTCTTGCTTCAGTGTGTCTGAGTCTTTGGTGGTTTTGTCTTTAAATTCGTTAAATTCTTGAGACAACTTTTGAATTTCTCCTCGAATTCCTAATTCCATTTTATTAATCTTGTCTGCAATCCAAATTCTGAATTTGATTTCTGACATCTCAGCCAGTTGTTTATGAATGGGATCTTCAATCACATCTGCCGTATCTTTTCTTGGGGGGGTTGATCTATTCTGGTTATTTTTGTTACCAGAGTTTTTCCACTGATTCCGCCCCTTGGTTATTTTACTCCCTTTGGTTTTTCCCCTGGGGTTTTATCGAGGGCCCGTACAGTGTTGTGGCCTGAGAAACTGGGGCCCTGTCTGGTGTGGTGGAGCAAAGTGGTTCTGTCTTGTTTTCAGCTGGTTTCTGTTTGATCCTATTGCAACTTCTACTCTGGCTTGAAGTCTCAGCTGTGTGGAAAAATCAGCAATTAAGTCACCCCACCTGCCCACCTCTGGCCCCAGTTGGAAAAGGAGAATCAAACCTTCCTACAACCGCACACCCAGCCTGAAAAGTCCTCAGTCTATTAGCCCAGTTCAAAAGGTCCAAATCAACTGTCTCAATCGGCACTTGTCTCAGGTGGGAGAGTTCAAGAGGTCTCTGGGAACTGGATCACAGGGGCCTAGTGACTCCTCTGACACGGCTCACCCCAGTGCAGTGTGGAGTCAGGAGGAGCCACCCAGCAAACAGAGCCATCTAGAAAGGTTGACGTCTCCTTCCCCACTTTGCCCCTCCATCGGACCCAGTCACTGGTATCTCTGCAGATGGCTAACCCAGTTGCCTGCAGTGAACAGACACTCCAGGGGTTTACACCTGCCTGAATCGCAAGGAAGTCTGCCAAGCCCCCGCAGACTGCCACTATCTAGCAGGAGGAGATGGGGCCTGACATCTTTGAGTGCTTGATGCAGGTGATGGGAAGGAGGTGTTCACTCAGGCTTAGCCCCGTCCCTGATGGATGCTGCTAACAGAACAGAACAGAACAGACAACTTTGTGGGGTTCTGTCTCTGTTCCTGCTGAAATCGCCTACAGAAGACGGGCTGTTCTGAGTTCAAACGTCTTTGCTGCTGGAGGTTTGCGTCCGATCACCTCTCTGGGTCGGCCCCGCCCTGGAAGCTTCATGGGTTTGTGAGCAGTGTCAGGAAATCCCCCGCTCACTGGTGGCCTCCTCTGGTTGCCCAGGGAGACAGGGGGTGTGGCCTCAGAATATCCAGAAGTGAGCATTCTGCCGTTAAAGAAAAAATGGCTGTTGATCTACCTCCAGGGAACTGCTGCTCTGGTGTGGGCACTCAGGCGACCCTTTTCTCCTCTGTCTCTTTGCCCCAGAGTCAGCACTGAGCGGCCGCAGTTTATGATGGGTCCACACCCCTCAAGAGATCCTCCAAGAATCAGAACTCTTGGGGGATAGGCCCCCAGACCCCGATTGGGAGTGGGGGGGGAAGCTAGAGTTTCATTCAGTTTTACGCAACAATACGGCCGGGGAGGGCTCCTGCACTGCACCGCAGGGAAGTGCCACCAAGGCTTGATTTCCCCTCAGCAGAGTGCCCTCTCCTCGCTCACATGTCCCAGAGTCAGCGCTGACCTGACGCAGCTCGGGCACTCCCCTCGAGAAATCACCCAAGGATCCGGACTCCTGGGGGATAGGCCCTCAGACCCCGAGTGAGAGTAGGGGCTCTCAGCTGTCAGTGGGGAAGCTAGAGTCTTATTCAGTCTTGTGCCCCGTAATGTTGCCCGAGGAGGGTTGCTGCACTGCACCGTAGGGAAGTGCTGCCGAGGCGTGACTCCCCTTCCGCCCGGTGCCCTCTCCTCACTCGCGCGCTTCAGAGTCAATGCTGACCAGTCGCAACTCGGGGACTGTCCACTCCCCTTGAGAAATCACCCAAGGATCTGAACTGCTGGGGGACAGGCCTCCAGACCTCAGTGGGCGGGAGGGGAGCGCCGGGGATTCAGGGTTGCCGGCAAAGGATTCCCAAAGTTTTATTCAGTTTTATGCCCGGCAGGAGAATGCCATGGCACCCCAGTAGGGGAGGTAGGTCCAGTTTTTAGAAGGTCTCTCCCTGGAGTGTAGTGGGAGGGCCTTTAATTTCTGCCCGCTTGTTCAATTGTGGGGCTCTTGAGCCGGTCTCATGGGGGAGGGGGACTCCCGTCCGCTTGGTGGTGGATTTTGTACCTTTTGTTTGTGTCCTTGTGATAACAGCTTGCCTCAGCGGTGTTGATGTGCGTTCTTCAACCTTCTCTCTTGGTGAGGCTCAAGTCCACCAGGATACTTACTAAATTCCTGTCCCTTAACTCTCCTTCTGGACGGGAGCCTCTGTTGAAAGCTGGCTTCAGTCTGCCATCTTGTCTCTCTCCTCTCCACTTTCTAGTTTTCTAGTGTATGATTGCCACATGCACAATAGATGAAGAAAATCATAAAAATGGAAAAAAACTTATAGAATAAGGATATAGATAATGAAAATACCTTTGTGCAGTTGGGCTGTGTAAACTTTTTATTTTAAGGCTCTATTATTTTATTTTATAAATTTTTTTATTTTATATATTTTATTTTATTTTTATTTTATTATTAAATCATAGCTGTGTACATTAATGCGATCATGGGTCACCATACACAGGTTATATAGACCATTTGACATATCTTCATCACACTCGTCAACATAGCCTTCCTGGCATTTTCTTAGTTATTGTTTTAAGACATTTATATTCTACATTTGCTAAGTTTCACATGTACTTTTGTAAGATGCACCGTAAGTGTGATCCCACAAATCACCATCCGACCACACATCCTCCCCCTGCCCCTCCCTCTCCCCCTTCCCCAATTCTTAGGTTATATCTGGGTTATAGCTTTCATATGAAAGCCATACTTTAGTTTCATAGTAGGGCTGAGTACATTGGATACTTTATCTTCCATTCTTGAGATACTTTACTGAGAAGAATATGAAGAATATCAGCTATGTAAACTTTTATTACAAAAAAGCCAGAATGTTCAAAAAAATTAAAAAGTACACAAAATAAAAAAATACAGGAAGATAGATTTAATTTATTATTGAAGAGAGAATAATTTTTAAGGGAAATTTAGTGTAGCTAAGTGTAAAGTGTTTATAAAGTCTACAATTGTATATAATAGTCCCCTAAACCTTTACATTTACTCACCACTAACTCGCTGACATACACAGAGGAATCTCTAATTCTATTAGCTTCATTCATGGTGTATATCCTGTGCAGGCATACCATTTAAAAACACCTTTTATACTGTATTTTTAGACTGGCTTTGAAATGTTTAGATATATTCAGATACACAAATGCTTACTGTCTCACTTGCCTACTATTTTCAGAACATGCTGTACAGATTTGTAGTCTAAAATCACTAGGCTATATGCCCAGCAAAGGAATTACAGGATTGACCAAAAATCACATCATAACAAAGATATTTGTACCAGAATGTTTATTGCAGCCCTATTCATAATTGCTAAGTCATGGAAAAAAACCCAAGCGCCCATCGATCTACGAATGGATTAATAAATTGTGGTATATGTACCATGGAACACTGTGCAGCCTTGAAGAAAGATGGAGACTTTACCTCTTTCATGTTTACATGGATGGAGCTGGAACATATTCTTCTCAGTAAAGTGTCTCGAGAATGGAAGAAAAAGTATCCAATGTACTCACTCCTACTATGAAAATAATTTACGACCTTCACATGAAAGCTATAACCCAGTTACAACCTAAGAATAGGGAGAAGAGGGAAAGGGTGGGGAGGGAGGGGGGGCGGTGGGTAGAGGGAGGGGCATTGAAAGGATCACACCTGTGGTGCATCTTACAAGGGTATATGTGAGGCTTGGTAAATGTGGAATGTAAATGTCTTAGCAAAGTAACTAAGAAAATGCCAGGAGGGCTATGTCAACTAATGTGATGAAAATGTGTCAAATGGTCTATGAACCAAGTGTATGGTGCCCCATGATCATATTGATGTACACAGCTATGGTTTAATAAAAGAATAAAATAAAATAAAAAAAGAAAAAAGAAAATAATAAAAAAAAATAAATGAAATCACTAGGCCATATGACATAGACTAGGCGTGAGGCAAATGGTAGCATCAGCTCTGAAAAGTAGGAAAACAGGCCTCAGGCCAATATGGCCCTTCAGATCCTCAAGTGTGGCCCCTCAACCAAATCCCAAATCCCCTCAACCAAATTTCACAGAATAACTCTCTTTATTAAAAGGATTGGTTCTGTAAAATTTGAATTCAGTTAAAAGGTTGCATACAATGATCAAGAAGGCCACAAGTTCCCCATCACTTGAACATACATGTGTGTATAAAGACCCTTTCACTGTGCTAATACACATTTATTGATTAGTACTGGTGGGAATACCATTCAAGGAAGGCTCATGTGGCCAACTCCAGGCTCCTGATTCCTGCTTATTTCTACTTTACCATTACCGTGCAGGTCACACTGCAAAGTTCCCAGGGCCTCTCACCTTTCCCATGGTATCTTTCTTTAGCTCAGATTGAGAGTATTTATTTAAATGTTTACCTATTTCTCCTGGGTGTGGTGGCCCACATCTGTAATCCCAGCACTTTTGGAGGCCAAGGTGGGTGGAGTGCTTAAGATCAGGAGTTGGAGAACAGCCTGAGCTGGATCAAGACCCTATCTCTACTTAAAATAAAAAAATGACCCACGTGTCCTGGCAGGTGCCTGTAGTCTCAGCTGCTAGGGAGGTTGATGTAGGAGGATAATGTAAGCCCAGGAGGTTCACGTTGCTCTGAGCTATGATGCTGTGGCATTCTTCCCCAGGTGAGAGAGTGAAAACATTTCACAAAATTAAATAAAGGAAAAAATAAAGAAACAAAGAAAGAAATACATAAATTCATTAATAAATATCTACATATTTCAAACATATGAAACCGAATAATAATATTTTGCTGGTTGGGCTACATTTGTTTCCCTAAAGCACAGAAAGGAGGGAGGGGTGGGCAAAGGAAGAGCAGAGAGAGGGAAGAAGCGAGGGGGTGGGGTCTTGTTGTGTGCCACACATTTTGGGGGCAAGACATGATTGTAAGAGGGACTTTACCCAACAAATGCAATCAGTGTAACCTGGTTCCTTGTACCCTCAATGAATCCCCAACAATGAAAAGAAAAAAAAAATAGGCACAAATTTAGAAATGTATAAATGAATAAACTTAAAGTCAACAACAACAACAACAAAATAAGTGCGTTTTGGGTCCTTTTTTCTTTTTCTTTTTTAAAATCATTTACAGTGTGGCTTGGCACCTGTAGCTCAGCGACTATGGTGCCAGCCACATACACCAGAGGCGGCAGGATTAAAACTGGCATAGGTTAGAACTGGAACCAGACAAGGTTGTCCTCTGTCACCTTTACTATTCAACGTAGTGCTGGAAGTTCTAGCCAATACAATTAGGCAAGACAAGGAAATAAAGGGAATCCAAATGGGAGCAGAGGAGGTCAAACTCTCCCTCTTTGCTGACGACATGATCTTATACTTAGAGAACCCCAAAGACTCAACCACAAGACTCCTAGAAGTCATCAAAAAATATAGTAATGTTTCAGGATATAAAATCAATGTCCACAAGTCAGTAGCCTTTGTGTACACCAATAACAGTCAAGATGAGAAGCTAATTAAGGACACAACTCCCTTCACCATTGTCTCAAAGAAAATGAAATACCTAGGAATATACCTAACGAAGGAGGTGAAGGACCTCTATAAAGAAAACTATGAAATCCTCAGAAAGGAAATAGCAGAGGATATTAACAAATGGAAGAACATACCATGCTCATGGATGGGAAGAATCAACATTGTTAAAATGTCTATACTTCCCAAAGCAATCTACCTATTCAATGCCATTCCTATCAAAATACCAACATCGTACTTTCAAGATTTGGAAAAAATGATTCTGCGTTTTGTATGGAACCGGAAAAAACCCCGTATAGCTAAGGCAGTTCTCTGTAACAAAAATAAAGGCGGGGGCATCAGCATACCAGATTTTAGTCTGTACTGCAAAGCCATAGTGCTCAAGACAGCGTGGTACTGGCACAAAAACAGAGACATAGACACTTGGAATCAAATTGAAAACCAAGAAATGAAACTAACATTTTATAACCACCTAATCTTTGATAAACCAAACAAGAACATACCTTGGGGGAAAGACTCCCTATTCAATAAATGGTGTTGGGAGAACTGGATTTCTACATGTAAAAGACTGAAACTGGATCCACACCTTTCCCCACTCACAAAAATTGATTCAAGATGGATAAAGGACTTAAACTTAAGGCATGAAACAATAAAAATCCTCCAAGAAAGCATAGGAAAAACACTGGAAGATATTGGCCTGGGGAAAGACTTCATGAAGAAGACTGCCATGGCCATTGCAACAACAACAAAAATAAACAAATGGGACTTCATTAAACTGAAAAGCTTCTGTACAGCTAAGGAGACAATAACCAAAGCAAAGAGACAACCTACACAATGGGTAAGGATATTTGCATATTTTCAATCAGACAAAAGCTTGATAACTAGGATCTATAGAGAACTCAAATTAATCCACATGAAAAAAGCCAACAATCCCTTCTATCAATGGGCAAGAGACATGAATAGAACTTTCTCCAAAGATGACAGATGAATGGCTAACAAACATATGAAAAAATGTTCATCATCTCTATATATTAGAGAAATGCAAATCAAAACAACCCTGAGATATCATCTAACCCCAGTGAGAATGGCCCACATCACAAAATCTCAAAACTGCAGATGCTGGCGTGGATGTGGAGTGAAGGGAACACTTTTACACTGCTGGTGGGACTGCAAACTAGTAGAACCTTTCTGGAAGGAAGTATGGAGAAACCTCCAAGCACTCAAGCTAGACCTCCCATTTGATCCTGCAATCCCATTACTGGGCATCTACCCAGAAGGAAAAAAATCCTTTTATCATAAGGACACTTGTACTAGACTGTTTATTGCAGCTCAATTTACAATCGCCAAAATGTGGAAACAGCCTAAATGCCCACCAACCCAGGAATGGATTAACAAGCTGTGGTATATGTATACCATGGAATACTATTCAGCCATTAAAAAAAATGGAGACTTTACATCCTTCGTATTAACCTGGATGGAAGTGAAGACATTATTCTTAGTAAAGCATCACAAGAATGGAGAAGCATGAATCCTATGTACTCAATTTTGATATGAGGACAATTAATGACAATTATGGTTATGGGGGGGACAGAAAGAGGGAAGGAGGGAGGTGGGTGGGGCCTTGGTGTGTGTCACACTTTATGGGGGCAAGACATGATTGCAAGAGGGACTTTACCTAACAATTGCAATCAGTGTAACCTGGCTTATTGTACCCTCAATGAATCCCCAACAATAAAAAAAAAAAACTGGCATAGGTCTGCCAAACAACAATGACAACCACACCCAAAAAATGGTTGGGTGTTGGGTGGGTGACTAAAGTCCCAGTTATTTGGGAGGCTGAGACAAGAGAATCTCTTAAGCCCATGAGTAGGGTTTTATTCTGAGATGTGATGTGCCAGCAATCTACCAGGCAAAATAGTGACACTATCTCCAAAAAAAAAAATCACTTATTTTGTAAGATCATCACATATTTTGATAAATTATCTCTAATAAAAATCACAGTGGAAAAATTGAAATGGTATACAGCAATATTTACTACTTGATCACATATTTTCTGGTTTCATTAAAGCATTTTCTACTTTATGATCTTATCAAAAAAGATGAAACGAAAAGGAATTCAGAGAGAAATCTAAAACTTAACAGAGTGGATAATTTGGTGTCAGTGGTATCATAGAAGCCGTATTCTTATTTTCTTGGATGGATTTTCTTCATCATCATAATTTCAACCTATCGTTACTCCATGGCTAGGTCAAAATACCTTCCTTTGTTTATCCAACACACGACCGTTGTTGAAATTCTCATTAAATATGGATATTTTTCTTATGGAACTCAGCCTTGTCTCCTCAGTGTGGGGGGACTGTGGACTGAGGGGCTGTTGTTTGTATAATAGTGCACAGGTGAGGAGTTGACATCAGGAAGAGTGTGAGGGCCAATGGTGGAATCTTGGAAAACTGACCTCACTTCCTTGGTGATAGACCCCAACAAAACTTAGAACCCTTGGTTACCAGGGAGCCACATTCAGGAGACAGGCCTTTGTCCTGCTCATTTGGTGGGAGATGCTCAGGAGAGCAAGATGTTCTCCTGCTGCGTTGCACCTTCTCATGGTTCTCACTTGAAGAATGGCAGAGGTGGGGGCCTTCTCTGGCTTTGCGGACATTGGCTCACCCTCTGTTCCAGATGCCTCAGGCGACCTGGTAGGGGGCAAATACAGGTAACACAGGGTAGCCCCATGGAGGATCTTCCGGGCATGGTCTCACTTGTAAGCCCACACCCCTCATATCATGATGTTTGGGGAAGGAAGAGACGAGATGAGGGAACACCTACTGTACAGGAGCAGGTTGGCAGCTATGGCAATCCCGTGTGGCTGTCAGGTTCATATTCCAGGACCTCAGGTCCTGGGTGGTGGGACAGAATGGTGAGTGTCAATTACATGTTTGTCTACTCAGATGTCATTCCCAAGACATCAATCAGTCATCTGCCTTCTTCCCTGGTGGGAGGCCTGTTCAGATGCTCTTCTGGACCTGTTCTAGGGAGGAGAATCTTTAACGGGAGTCCCCTATGGAGAGTGCCAGGCAGCCATTCATGCCACTCAGCATGACTTCGGGCACTCTCTTTGCAGAGCTCCATTCAAGAGATCCATGAGGAGCCACTGGAGGACTCTAAACATTCCCTCTCCTGGGATGAAGAGCAAGTGCACCAGGCCACCGAGCCAGGCCAGCGCTGAACTGGGGTGAGAATGGCCACAGAGAGGTCCCCATAGTCACCAAGAGGGATGCCCAGGCTATGTCCAAGGGCAGTTTTACCAATTGAGTGACTCACGATACCCTCACTAAGGAATCTGGGTTTTGGCTGGGTGCAGTGGCTCACACCTAACATGCAGAACTTGGGAGGCAGAGCTGTGTGGATTGCCTGAGCTCACAGGGTTGAGACCAGCCTGAACCAGAGCATGATCTCATTTTTAAAAAATAGCCTGGTATTGTGGCAGGCAGCTGTAGTTTCAGCTCTTGGGTGGTTGTGGCAAGAGAATCTCTTCAGCCCAAGAGTTTGAGTTAGCTGTGAGCTGTGAAGGCATGGCAGCCTATGAGAGGGCAGCCAAGTGAGACTCTGTCAAAAAAAAGAATCAGTCCTCTGGATGTCCCCGTTTGCAACTTGGTAAGACACACCACCCCTGCTCACATACTTGTGGGGATGTCAGAGAAAATGTTTCCTGTAGTTTTCACTTGACACTAGTCCAGAGATAGTTCCCTTTGTGTCTGCTGCTCTCACGGCTTTAGCGACTGGTCCCTAAGGTCCCCCAGAGAGGGCAGGACGCTCCCTTCCCCACCAGGCTTCTCCAACACTTAACTGCCAACACTTCAACCTGGGGGCTATACAAAAAGGGAGGGGTCACATACAAAAGGAGGTAAAGCTATTGCGTGCTCTTGTGTGTAAGGTGCCATCTCCGGAACAACTCCTTGTAGCCCCCACCTGGCAGAAGGCCATTTCCCGCTGTGGTCCAACCTGTCAATGCTGGAGTTGCCTGACTAGAACAATCTTATTTCTCAGTCAGCCATGCTGCAGGGAATGTGCTGTGTGTCCCAATTGGCTGGGAAGGTTTTGGGGGGCTGGCAGAACTCAGCTCCAAGGCTGAAGGGCTCAGTCAACAGAAAGTTACTTTCTCTCACTTCTGGAGGCTGGAAAGTCCCACCTAAAGGTGCAGCTGGGGAAATATCTCAGAGGCCTCTCTCCTTGGCCTCAGTGGGGCTGCCTTCCACCTCCGTGTTAGCGGAGAGCTCCTCTGTCATGCCTCTCTGTGTCCTTCACAATCCTCATATAAGGACACCAGTCCTATGCAATTCGGGGCAGGTAACTTCAAGAACCTTTTGTCCTAATTCAGTCAGGTCTGAGGCTCAGGGGATTGGACAGGAATGTATGAATTTTGGCCCATGACATGTCATCAGGCAGGCTCCCCGGAAGGGGGTGCTGGGTGACAGGTTGCACGTAGACAGTTGTTTTGGGTGTGGCCACTGACCCTTCCAGAGCTGCTGTGGCACGGACAGGACTCTGATGTCACTGCTCCTCTGTATCCAGCCTCCCTCGTTGATAATATTGTTTTAAGTGTTTTCTGATCTAGATTCTGTGGGAAATACAATCAGATCATTGCTTCCATTTCCAGTTTTAATACTGACACCAGGGAGTCACATTTCAATGTCTTCATACGTATTTGGGATTTCTCTCCCCTGAGTCACCTGCCCAGCCCCGTGGCCCTGTAACGAGCTTTCTCACCCTGGGGTATCATGGTATTTGTCTCTATCCCAGGCTCAGAGTTGCTGAGGCTGTTTCTCAAGACTCCATTTAATGTAACAAAGACAGACACCTGTGTTATCTCTGCCAAGAGGCCTCTCCTAGATGCAAGGTCTCTACATAGAGGGGGAAAACATGATGCCCCAAGACCCTGTCCCCATGGGAGAGAGGCTCAGCCTCTAGCAGCAGTTCAACCTGTGGGTCACGATCCCTTTGGGGTCGAACCACCCTTTTATAGGGGTGCCCTAATATCAGATATTTACTTTAACATGCATAACAGTAGCAAAATAATTTTATGCTTGGGGATCACCACAACATGAGGAACTGTATTAAAGCATCTCGGAATTAGGAAATTCGAGAACTACTTCAAGGAGCTTAGGGGGAAATGCATGCAGCCCTCCTGGGGGGGGCCGCAGCTCTGACCCATGGGCTGGTGACAGCCACATGACATCCCAGACCCTGAGTTTTCTCATCTGCATGGTGAGGGCAATTTTGGAACTCACTGGCACAATGCTCTTCATACAGGGTGTCTGAGCAGGGCATTGTTGTTCTGCCTAAGAAAGCCCCTGAAGCCCCCTGTAAGGTGTCACTGGTTTTGTGCAGCTCTTTGTGCCCATCACATTTTAGGAGAAAAGTGTAGAATCGTTTCCACCTTGGACACCCATGACTTCTATGTGCACAAGTCACTGAAGGGCTGGAGCTTCCTGCATTGAGCATCAGACCCCATTCTCTGGAGGGGCAGGGTGACTAACTGTGTGTCCTACTTTGTTTACACTAGAATGGAAATGAGTCCACCCTCTCCTTCGGGAGCTCAAACTGATGAGCACCTCCCAGTCAGCCACCAGGGAGATGCTCCTGAGCTCCATGGTTCCAGTGTTTCCGGCTCAAAACATCTCTTCCACCACCTCCCAGGGCTCCTACCTGGATGTCAGCACCATGTCATCTTTCTTGGAGAAAATGTGGAGGAGGTGAGTGCCCAAGGCACAGTTCTGACTGCCACCTACCAGCCATGTGTGGATGTCAATTGCAGCTCTTCTGACCCTCACTTTACTCCTGTACAAAGTGGTCAGAGGATGAACTTCATGGGGTTTTTGTGGGGACTGAATGGAATAAGAGGTGGCAGGTGGGTCCCTCGCTCCTGACTCTGTGGAGAGGCTCCGGGGGGTGCTGTGGCTGTTCACATTTCCCATCTGTCTCTCTCCTCACAGAAGGCACTCTCTGCCTCACACCTCAGTAGCCCACACTCCTCCCTGTGTGGGAAAACCACAGAGAGAGCAAACCTGCTCTGTCTTGTAGAGGTTTAAGTTTCCTTCCAGCTGATCTCTGTCCTTGAGAGAACAGGGATTCCTGGGGCAGGGAAAGAGTCCTAGAGTACCTCCTGGCATCGTCTCCACACAGAGGCAAACTCCACATTCTGACCAGGATAACAAACACCAGGACCAACTCAAAAGCGATGCATTTACGGTCCAATGAAACACACACCCCCCCCACGATCATTCAGCGTATGAGGACTCTGTACACTGTGACTCGGGAGAGAAGCCAGAACCTTGTTTTCACCCAATTTAAGACTCCTGTGACAGGGCTGAGGTTGGGAGATTCAGGGGAGAAATGACTCAAGAAGAGCTATGCATGGGGTGTCAGGTCCCTGCATAGAAAGTAGTGACTGGGCTCAGAGCTGGCCCTAAGGGCCCCATTCTCAGCACAGTCGCTTCACAGCTCCACCTGTCTCCTGCACCCCACACCCTCTCCCTTACCGCAGCACCAGGGAGCCCAGACTGGAGTGATGATAAGCACCCTGCTCACACTCAGGCCTCCAGTCACAGCCCTGAGGGCCCAGGGGTATCGTGGTCTATGTGTGGCCGTGAGGCTGACAATGGTAATGGAAAGTGGAGGTCCAAAGTGCTGTATCCATTCCTGACCCATGGGTAGCACAGACAACCGGGCAGGTCAGTCTGTCTTCTAAACTAGAGTTTCAGGCCCAGGTACCCAGAACGACACAGTCCTCGGGGGTGCCGTGGGAAGGGTGTGGGAGGAAAAGCCAGGCCTCTGACTCAGCTTCCACTTGCCACTTCCAGAACTACCTCTTCTATCTGCATGTCTTGGCCAGAAGGTTACCCTGTGGTCTTCGGGCAGCCTCTGAACTATGCAGGGCTCCTGGTTCAGGTGGCTCATATAGAGGTCACCCTATCCACATCACACATGGAGCATCAAACAAACATTGCTCTTGGCTGGATGGAGCACCTGGGGCCCATCGGGGCAGACACAGAGGGTGAGATGGCCACAGTGGACCAGCTTCCCGAGGGAGAAGTTTGGGGCTGAAGTTCCCTTTATGGTGGGGAGGTCATGGTGTGTTTGGATAAGCCAGTAGGGAGTGATAGATGCTGCTGACTTCACCTCCTCTTTCATCTCCTGCTCCAAGTCCAGATCAACAGGCACTCCCACTGCTCAACCTAGAGCCAGCCCCACCAGATCCGGGAGAGCAGAGGCCTACTCTGGAGCCAGGGACACCCGCAGCCCTGCATCTGCCACTTCATGTAGAGCCAACATCGGGGCCAGGGCCAAGGGCAGCACCAGCACCTAGGACAGGGCCACCGCCAGTGACAACAGGAAAGGCACAGCCAGAGCCAATTCCAGGGCTCTGCTGTCCTAGTGCTGTGCCGGAGAGGAAACACCACAATTTGGAGCTGCCTCCCATCATGGACTACACACCCAAACATCTGGCCAAGCAGCTGACGTCATGGATGTGGTAAGCAGCTGCTCAGACCTCCTTTCCTGACCACAGGCCAACCATCTGGTCCCACCCTGCTCCACGTCTTATGAGCCATGCCCCCTGGATGAGTTTCTTCCTGTACGTGCTGTCCCTATGTCTGTGAGGTAGCTGCACACAGCAGCTGGGCACATCCAATGGGAGGGTCAGAGCGCGGGTGGGCCCCGGCCCACTCCATGCAGGAGTAACCGACTGTGCGGGTTCCCGGGTTGCTCAGCCTCCTGCCCAGGATGCCTCACCAGCCTCAGCAATTGCTAGACACCTGGCACATACTCCATTGCACTCCAGACACCCCTACTGAGCCCCTGGAGGCAGCTGCCACAGGCAAATTTGCGTCTCAATGGAAAGAAGACCTCGGCACACAGGTGGAAACTTGAAGGGCAGGGCTGAACAATCTTTTGGACTGTGGGTCCATGAGAATGGCCTGGGGGAACACACCACATGCAGTTCTCTACTTGTCTGGCTCTATGCATGTGGTGCCCTTAGTGAAATGCAAATGAAACTCTGGGCTCTGACTAGTCTGGCAGAGCCAATTCCAAAGCTCAGAATATGGTCACCAGCCTGGCTCAGCGGCTGACTACAGACTCAGAGCTGGTCTGGGCTGTGCCCATGTGCATTGTTCTTCCTCCCCAGGAGAAGTTCAAGAAGGTGCTGCCCTGGGAGTGCCTGGGCTCCATTTGGGTTACCTGGGAGAAGACAAGGAGCATGTGGTACCCACAGTCTGGGCAGCCCTCACATACTCTTTTAGTGTGTTGTTGTCTTTTGTGGTTACTACTTGCCTGGGGACCCACACCATGAAGGCCCAGGACAGGGCCAGGGTGCTGGAGCTGTGGATCCAGGTGGCCAGGGTAAGCCACGGGAGGGCCCGGGACAGGGCCAGGGTGTTGGGGCTCTGGATCCAAGTGGCCCGGGTAATCTGTGGGAAGGCCCAGGACACTCATTTCCCCTCTGTCAGATCTCTAGTTTGATGAACAGGGTCGGATCCCCTGAACAGCCCCTAGCCCTTCCTGTCAGGGGCACACTGACCTTGACATCCATGCCAGTGGCGGGACTCACTTCCCATGTGGACCCTACCTTGGATTGAACTAGAATCGTCCTCCCTGTGTGTGAAACTCACTGGGGCCTGCATTGCTCTCCTGTGCCTCCCTTGGTCTCTGCCTCCCAGAGGGGAAAGGTCAGCAGAGGGGGTGCACCTGGGGCTGGGGGGCTCTTAACTCCCCACCTCACGGTGCATTGGTTTCCGTCCCCAGGAGTGCATGGCGGTGAAAAACTACTCTCATCTTTTCACACCATAGTCTCTGCCCTCAAGAGCAGGCCTATCTATCCATAGGCTGAAGAAAACCTGGAGGGCGGTGTCCAGGTGGGTGGGCTTCTGAACTCCCTTCTGGCACCTCCCCCGGGTCTGCCGTGTCTGCTCACTACACTGGGGAGGGCCAGGTGCTCTGGAGGCAAGGATAGGACTGGACAGGTCCTCTCAGTCCCCTGGGATGCTGGCCCCAATTGACTACCTCAGGATCTAGTTTTCTTCACTGTGGGGCACGGGGTTTTGCCACATTGGAGACATTCAAGTGCCTACTACACAGCAAATCTAAACTGCACAACTGAGTTGCCCAGTTGAAATAGGGCTGGGCCAGGTGACCCGCAGGACAGCAGCCACTTCAGTCCTGTCCAAGCCTTGGGACTCAGGAACCCAGAGGAAACGCAAATCCTGCCTGTGTGGCTCCTTTGCATCCCCAGTGAAGGGAATGTGAACTCACCCTCCTGCCCGTTACTCCCTCACTTCTTTCTTTCTCCTCTGCACAGCGGAAGCTCCAGAGCTTATGAACGCCTGTGTGCACGAGATAATTGCATGACCCGGGAAAAGCTGAGACAGGAGGGCAGGAAGAGAGTTTAATTTGGAAAGGGTCCTGGGCCAGGGGTTTTTTGGTTAATTTTCTCACTGATAGTTTCCAAGAAAAGTACCCGTCCTCAATCCTGTGCAGTCTGACTAACAGAAGGGAAAAGTGTCTGACCAGGGGCAGGTGGGTGCAGGCTGGGGCTCCGGCCATGGGGATTTGCTGGCTGTTCAGCAGGGATGAGCAGCAGACTTTGTAGGGCTGTGGCTCCCACGCTGCTCACTCAAGTTATGGCGCTTCCAGGCCTTAGAGAAACTTGGAGGATAGGGATTCCTTCTTTCCTCAAACTAGCCAGAAATTCTTCTCTCTCTCTATATATATATATAGAGAGAGAGAGAAAGAGAGAGAGATAATAATATATATATATATATTTTTTAATTAATTCATCGCTGTGTACTTTAGCAATCATGGGGTATACTGTGCTGGTTTTACACACAATTTGAAATATTTTCATCTAACTGAAACCAGCCAGATATTCTTCAGAAGGCCAGGCCCCTGCTGCTGGGTGTGTGGTGAGGACAACTGTGGCAGAATCTCTAGACACACGTGGAGGCCAGCTACATGCCCCAAGTGACACAGCAAGTGGGTGTGGGACACAGGGGCGGGTTTAGAACCAGAGCTCACTGAAGGGACTGTAGCACTGCACCAGCTGAGTCTGGTCAGGTGTCCACAGTGCAAAGTCAGGGTCCTGGGAGTAGCTGAGTGGGGGGGGGGTGTCTCACTGACCTTGTCCTGACCATGGCAGCGGGGGATCTCCAAGCTTGCTCTCCTGGAATTCAACCCCCAGAGAGCCCAGATGATACAGCGCAGAGAGAAGGTGAGCTTATCTTGGCAGGGGTGGGGAGGGTCACGGGGACAGAAGGCAGAGCCTCCCTCCCAGCTGGGGCTTCCTCATCATCGGAGCAGGAGCCTCTTCCTAGGCCCTTCCTCCCGCAGCTGGTGCCTCAAAGGCCCACATCAGAGGGACCAGGGCAAGGTCCTGGAAAAGGTTGGCTCAGGATGCCCTTGGGTAGGGTGGGGCCAGGGATCACAGGACATTGTGACCTGTGAACATCCCAGGGCTTTAGGTGGCCATGGGTGCAGCTGGGGGAGGAGAGCAGGAGAATTGAAGGAGGGAGCTTAAGGTCTCTGGATGCTCCAAATAGGAGACCTCTGTAGGGGTCCAGGAGACAGGGGTGATGAGATTCCAGGGGACAGGACTGGGCAGGCCACCTGCGGGTGGGTGCTCATCACCACTCCCACCCCAATGACACAGGGCATCATTCCCTTTCTCGAAACCATGCTCAAAGACCTAGTCCAGCTGTAGGAGGCATCGCATATGATATGGATGTGAGTGTTCTGGGCAGCACACTGGGGACCAAAATCCTCAGGCTGGGGAGAGACATCCCTGGACTAAGCCCTGAGAACTCAGCACTCTGCAAAACTCCTCCCAGAGAGCCTCCTGGCCAGGCCTGTGAGCTGGGGTGTCAGGCTCCACATCAGTCTCCAGTACCTGCTCCTAAGGCAGAAGCTGCTGAGCTGTCCAGTGTCTGGCTGAGCTGCACTCAGCCTCTCCCTCAGGAGCTGCCCACAGGAGGAGGTGAAATTGGCCCCTCCACACTCAGGCAGCTCCCATGTGGCTCCAAACTCTTAGGGCCCCTCTCTCAGCATTGGCTGTGTTCTGTAGGAAAATGTGCTCAACACAACACAAAGGAAAAAGTAGGCAACTGGGGGCGTCTTTCTGGGGGAGCATAAAATGTGGAATTCAGAGTCTCCCCTGGGAGGACCTTCCCTGGCTCCATCCACTGCACTCTAGTTTTCCTGGGAGGGTTTGACATACAGAGAAGGAGTCTATCCCCATGAAGCATGCAGGATGAGAATGCACACCAATTCCTGGAGAAATGGCAGTTTATACCTAACTCTGAGGACAGACTGGGCCTTTCCAGAATTGGAGGGGAGAAGGGGGCTGCTCCATATAAAAGCCCCAGAGAGCGGTCCCTACCTCTCCTCTATGTGGCCCTTCAGGATCTTTCCCCTGGCCCAGTCGGAGTCCATTCTTCTCTCTGTCTTCAGGGCATCAGAGTCCTCCAGCAGCTGCAGTTGTTCCAAGTGACTGTGGATAATTTCCACTTTGAAACAGACAATGAATTTCAGTCCTGGTTCCAAACCATGAAGCGACTGGACAAGAGAAAGAAGTAAGGGCCTGCAAGGTTGGCAGAGGGTGGGAGGACTTTTGTGCATCTCTGCTCAGGACTCTGTTTGGTGGCCAGCTGCAAAGAGTGTGTCCCCATGGTTCCCTGGTCATCAACGTTCCCCAGTGCATGGTGACTGTTGGGTGCCAGGAGTCCAGGCCTGCCAGGCAGACCCTGGAAGGGGGACCTGAGTTTTGGTTCCCAGTGGCCTCATAGCTGCCTCTCCGTCCTGCAGCTACAACTTCTCCCGAGAGCTGGAGCCCTGATTTGCATAGGCCAAGAACAACATCAAGGCCAAGGAGACCTGTCCTGGGACTATGTCCACGTTTGAGTTTTGTTTCTTTACTCTGCCCTTTCACCCCCTTGTGGAACCGTTTATTTACTCTCCCCTGCCACTCCCTTAACCAGCGTTTATTTACACTTCCCTTACACCCCCGGAAACATGTGCATTTACCCCACCCTTCCACTCCCTTTTCCTGGTACCTAGATTCCTTATTACTTGCTCCTCATCCCTGGGTTTGAGTTGAAGTCATAAATATATGTTACACATTGTTATCCTTCTTCCTTGTGATTTTTTCTCTATAGCTTTCTTAGATACAGTCGGTATCATTTTGAGAGTGTGCTCTGTCAACGCCCGGATGCCACAGACATGAAACTCTTTATGATCTGAGGCTGTTACACACCTATGTGAATGGAAGGTAGCTGTGTGGAGCTCCATGTCTCTTGTATAAAGTTTCTGTGAAGACATCCTCATGAATGACATCTGGAGGATTGTCTAGTATCTGCTTTAAAAATGCTTCCTTTTTTGAGTCAGGGTCTCTTTTTGTAACTTTGGTAGAGTACGATGGCAGCATAGCTCACAACAACCCGAAATTCCTGGGCTAAAGTGATTCTCATGCCTCAGCCTCCCAAGTAGCTGGGACTACAGGTGCCCGCCACAATGCTGGGCTATTATAGAAAGGAAGTCTCATTCTGGCTCAGAGATGGTCTCAAGCCTGTGAGCTCAGGGAATCTACCTGCCTTGGCCTCCCAAGTGCTGGGATTACAGGCATCCTAATTTTTTTTCTTTCTCCAACACTTTGTAGCATGGATTTGGAACACCTCCAAACTGCCTTTATGTCACCATTTTCACCCTAATAGCAGCACCAAACAAAACACTACAACTTGATCTTTATTACTAAAAGTGAATGTGGATCATCACAAAGGTCTTCATCCTCATTCTCCACTCACGCTGATTGAGAAGCAGGAGGAAGAGGAGAGGTTGTTCCAGCTGAAAACAGTGGCTCGCAGGAGAGATGGACATGGGTTCCTCCATGGTGGTAGAGTTTGTCCTGCAGACTCCACTCTGGACGTGCAGACGGCCTGAAGGTTGATGAAAATGCCAGAATGGATGTTTTTTCGAGTTCATTTATCATAGAACAATAGATTTCGGAGAAGCTGACTATCAATAACAGCTTCATTGGTGCTGCACAAGCAACATTTCCTGAACCAGGACACCACTCCACCCTATGGTCTAGTAGTAGTAAATTGTTTTCAAATACAAGTAAATACTTTGCTAGCAGCACCATCGCCCTAAACATACCCTACCTGGTGTTTCTCATCAGCTCCTTTGTGTGCTTTAAGCTTGTCCCATTATCATTTGACTTTAGAATACTAATGGTTTAACTCCTTATCACCAAAGATTGAGGACCTGTGGGTTGAGAAACTTCACTTTTGAAAAGATAATGTTAGATTCTCCAAAGAAGGTCCTATTTCTCCTTGCTCATGCTAGTTTTGGGGGAGAGTAAATATCCCTGTTGTTTGTTCTATTTCTTTCTTCTATTTTCTCCTTAAGTGTGTAATGGAACGCAATGGTAAAAGGGGGATTGTAGCCCCAGACTGTAGAGATTCTTTCTCTAGCTCTGTTATTCTGTGTGTGACCTTGGGAATATTATTTAAGCCATGGCTTCTTGTGTTCACTATAAAATGAAGATTGTTGTGTGTTCCTGCTTCGACAGACTCCTGGCTCTGTGTGTCCCTGTTTGAGCTGCTGACACTCGCCATCCTGCTCAGCTGCTGGGACGAGATTGGGCTGGCCTCGATCTTCCCTCAACTGCGACTGCCGGAGGACCCGGCAGATTGGTGCCCCATGTGAGGAAATTAGGCTCCCTACACAAAGATTGCTGTAGGGCCAATTGGTCTGTGGGTTAAGCAATAATGGCTTCTCAAGGAGGATGATGGGAAGATGCTGGACTGAAGCCAGCTTTCCACAGAGGCTCCCGTCCTGAAGGAGAGTTAGGGGATGAACATTTAGCAAGTAACCTGGTGGATTCAAGCAACACCAAGGAGAAAGTTGAAGAACGCACATCAACCCCACTGAGGAGAGCTGCAACCACAAGGAAGCAAACAAAAGGTACAAAACCCATCACCAAGCAGATGGGAGTCCCCCCTCCCCCACCTGATCAGCTTAAGGGCCCCACAAACAAAAGGGCAGAAATCAAAGGCCATCCCACTACACTTCAAGGGAGAGACCTACTACAAACTGGACCTACCTCCCTTACTAGGATGCCTAGGCGTTCTCCTGCCAGGCATAAAACTGTATAAATCTGTAAATATCCTTTGCCGGCAACTCAGAGCACCCAGCACTTCCCTCCACTCTCTCTGAGGTCTGAAAGCCTGTCCCCCAGGAGTTCGGATTCTTGGGTGACTCCTAAAGGGGAGAGGACAGTCCCCGAGCTGCGGCTGGTCAGTGCTGATTCTGGGGCTCGGGAGAGAGGTGAGGACAGTCAGTGGAGGGAGACCCTCACCAGGGCAGTGCTTCCCCGAGGCGAGGTGCAGCAGCCCTCCTTGGGCAAAAATACAACCAGGCATGTAACTGAGTCAAACTCGCTATAAGCTGCTCTGAGCTCCCTGCTGCTCTGAGCTCCTTGCGCTACCCCCGCCCTTGCGCTGTGGTCCGGAGACCTGAGCACCTGCCGTGTAGCCAGGCAGGGAACTGGGGGGAGCCGAGTCTGTTTGCTGCCCAGTGGTTCTGGGCTCCAGCCCCTCCCCCCACCACGCCCCCACTCTGAAGCCTGAAGGCTTGAGCTGTGGCGGTACAACCGGGCAAGAGACTGGGAGAAACTGAATTTGCTCACTGCCGACTGGGCTCCCTGCAGCTCTGAGCCCTTGCTGGCTCTGGGCTCCTGGCGCTCGCCCTGCCCTCACTCTGTGGTCCGGAGATCTGAGCATCTGCTGTGTGGCTGGGCAGGGAACTGGGTGGAGGCGAGTCTGTTCGCTGCCTGGCGGTTCTGGGCTCCAGCCGCTCCCTCCATCCTGCCCCCACTCTGAAGCCAGAAGGTTTGTGCTGTGATGGTAAAACCTGGCGAGAGACTGGGAGGAACTGAATTCGCTCACTGTCGACCGGGCTCCCTATGGCTCAAAACCCCTGCTGGCTCTGGGCTCCAGGCGCTCCCCTGCTCTCACGCTGTGCTCTGGAGACCTGAGCGCCTGCTGTGTGGCCAGGCAGGGAACTAGGGAAAGCCGAGTCTGTTTGCTGTCTGGCAGTTCTGGGCTCCAGCCGCTCCCCTCACCTCGCCCCCACTCTGAAGCCTGAAGGCTTGAGCTGCGGTGGTACAACTGGGCGAGAGACTGGGAGGAACTGAATTTGCTCGCTGCCAACTGGGCTCCCTGCGGCTAGGAGCCCTGCTGGCTCTGGGCTCCTGGCGCTCCCTCCGCCCTCGCTCTGTGCTCTGGAGACCTGAGCGCATGCCGTGTGGCTGGGCAAGGAACTGGGTGGAGCTGAGTCTATTCGCTGCTCAGCGGTTCTGGGCTCCAGCCGCTCCCCCCACACCGCCCTCACTCTGAAGCCTGGAGGCTTGGGCTGCAGCAGTGTGGTGGAGCCAAAGATTGGGAGGAATTGAGTGAGCTTGCTGCTGGCGACTCTGAGCTCTCACCACCACACCCCACCCTCACTCTGGGATCTGGAGGCCTGTCCCCCAGGAGTCCAGATTCTTGAGGGATTTGTCAGGGCGTGGACAGTGCCCAAACTGCTGCTGGTCGGTCCTGACTCTGGGACATAGGAGTGAGGCTGGGAGAGACCCACATCAGAGCAGCAGTTCCCTGAGGTGGCTGAAGCCATAACCCCTGCCTCCCTGGGCAACCAGAGGAGGCCACCCCTGAGTATAGGATTTGCCTGAGGTGAGTCACAGACACGGGAAACATCCAGGGTAGGGCCAACTCAGAGAACTGAGACTTCAACCCAGAGTAAGTGCTTCACTGAGGTCAAACAGAAGCCAGCTGACAATAAGTCAGAACCACTCAGCCCCACCACACCAGACAGGGCCCCAGTCTCTCAGGGTACAACACTGAACGGGCCCTCAACAAAACCCTAGGGGAAAAATCAAAGGGAGTAAAACAACCATGTGGCGAAATCAGTGGAAAATCTCCAGTAACATGAATAACCAAAATAGATCAACCCCCCCCCCCAGGAAAGAAATGGCGGATGTAATTGAAGATCCCATTCATAAACAACTGGCAGACATGTCAGAAATAGAATTCAGAATTTGGATTGCATACAAGATTGATAAAATGGAATAGGAATCAGAGGAGAAATTCAAAAGTTGTCTCAAGAATTTAACGAATTTAAAGACAAAACCACCAAAGACTTAGACACACTGAAGCAAGAATTTGCAGCCCTTAAAGATATGAAACATACAGTAGAATCCCTCACCAACAGAACGGACCAAGCAGAAGAAAGGATTTATGACATCGAAGATAAAGTCTTCGAACGCTCCCAAACTCTCAAAGAGGAAGAGAAATGGAGAGCAAAAATGGATCTTTCTCTTAGAGAGCTCTGAGCAAAAATGGATCTTTCTCTTAGAGAGCTCTGGGATAATTTGAATATATGAATAATAGGAGTTCCGGAAAACGATGAAGTGGCATCGATGGGGACAGAGGCCCTTCTGCATGAAATTATGAAAGAGAATTTGCCAGACATGCCTAGAGATTCTGAAATTCAGATAACAGCCAGTTTCAGAATTCCAGCACGATTCAACCCCATTAAGTCATCCCCCAGACATATCATAATTAGCTTCACTAAAGTCAACATGAAGGAGAAAATTCTCAAGGTTATCAGGTGAAAGAAAGCCATTACCTACAAAGGTAAGAACATTAGAATGACTGCAGATCTCTCTGCTGAAACTTTTCAAGCCAGAAGAGGGTGGTCATCGACTTTTAATCTCCTAAAGCAAAATAACTTTCAACCCCAGATCTTGTACCCAGCTAAACTGAGTTTCATCTATGATGAAGAAATTAAATACTTTAACGACATTCATATGTTGAAGAAATTTGCCACAACCAAACCAGCTCTTCAGGATTTTCTCAGACCTATCCTCCATAATGACCAACCCAATCCTCTACTATAAACATAAACTCACTCAGAAACTCCTGATCAAACTCCAACCTCTACAATGGTGAAAAGATTAAAATTGTCCACTGGACTTTTGAAAAACTCAATACCCAAAATTTCTCCAAACTTATCAATATTCTCCATTAATGTGAATGGCTTAAACTGTCCTCTAAAGAGACATAGGTTAGCTGACTGGATACAAAAACTCAGACCAGATATCTGTTGCTTACAAGACTCACATCTTAACTTAAAAGACAAATACAGACTCAGGGTGAAAGGATGGTCATCCATATTTCAGGCAAATGGTAACCAGATAAAAGCAGGTGTTGCAATTTTATTTGCAGACACAATAGGCTTTAAACCAACAAAAGTAAGGAAGGACAAGAATGGTCACTTCATATTTCTTAAGGGTAATACTCAATATGATGACATTTCAATTATTAATATCTATGCACCCAATCAGAATGCACCTCAATTCATAAGAGAAACTCTAACAGACATGAGCAACTTGATTTCCTCCAGCTCCGTAATAGTCAGAGATTTTAACACTCTTTTGGCAGTGATGGATCTATCCTCCAACAAATAGCTGAGTAAAGAAATTTTAGATTTAAATCTAACCATCCAGGATTTAGATCTAGCAGACATCTACAGAACATTTCACGCTAACAAAACTGAATACACATACTTCTCATCAGCCCACGGAACTTACTCCAAAATCGATCACATCTTAGGTCACAAATCTAACCTCAGTAAATTGAAAGGAGTAGAAGTTATTTGATGCATCTTCTCAGACGATCATGGAATAAAACTTGAGCTGAGTAACAACAGAAATCTACATACCCATACAAAAACATGGAAGTTAAATAACCTTATGCTGAATGATAGCTGGGTCAGAGATGAGATCAAGAAGGAAATTGCCAAATTCTTGAAACAAAATGACAATGAAGGCACAAACTATCAGAACCTCTGGAACACCACAAAGGCAATTCTAAGAGGGAAATTTATAGCGCTGCAAGCCTTCCTCAGGAGAACAGAAAGAGAGGAAGTTAGCAACTTAATGGGACATCTCAAGCAACTGGAAAAGGAAGAACACTCCAACCCCAAACCCAGTAGAAGAAAAGAAATAACCAAAATCAGAGCAGAACTAAATGAAATTGAAAACAAAAGAACAATACAACAGATCAATAAATCAAAAAGCTGGTTTTTTGAAAAGGTCAACAAAATAGATAAACCATTTGCCAAACTAATCAGGAAAAAAAGAGTAAAATCTCTAATCTCATCAATCAGAAATGACAAAGACGAAATAACAACAGACTACTCAGAAATCAAAAAAATCCTTAATGAATATTACAAGAAACTTACTCTCAGAAATATGAAAATCTGAAGGAAATGGACCGAAACTTGGAAGCTCGTCACCTTCCGAGACTTAACCAGAATCAAGTGGAAACGTTGAACAGGCCCATTTCAAGTTCAAAAATAACATCAACCATACAAAACCTCCCCAAAAAGTAAAGTCCGGGACCAGATGGTTTCACATAAGAATTCTACCAAACCTTTAAAGAGGAATTAGTACCTATATTACTCAAACTGTTCCAAAATGTAGAAAAAGAAGGAAGACTCCCCAACACATTCTATGAAGCAAACATCACCCTGGTCCCCAAACCAGGAAAAGACCCAACAAAAAAAGAAAATTATAGACCAATATCACTAATGAATATAGACGCAAAAATATTCAACAAGATCCTAACAAACAGAATCCAGCAACACATCAAACAAATCATGCATCATGATCAAGTCGGCTTTATCCCAGGGTCTCAAGGCTGGTTCAATATATGTAAATCTATAAATGTAATTCAGCACATAAACAAAGTAAAAAACAAAGATCATATGATCCTCTCAATCGATGCAGAAAAATCTTTTGATAACATCGAACATCCCTTCATGATCAGAACACATAAGAAAATTGGTATAGAAGGGACATTTCTTAAACTGATAGAGGCCATCTACAGCAAACCGACAGCCAATATCATATTGAACAGAGTTAAATTGGAATCATTTCCACTTAGATCAGGAATCAGACAAGGCTGCCCATTGTCTCCATTGCTTTTTAACATTGTAATGGAAGATTTAACCACAGCAGTTAGGGAAGAAAAGGCCATCAAGGGCATCCACATAGGGTCAGAAGAGATGGAACTTTCGCTCTTCACAGATGATATGATTGTATATCTGGAAAACACTAGGGACTCTACTACAAAACTCTTAGAAGTGATCAAGGAATACAGGAACGTCTCAGGTTACAAAATCAACATTCATAAATCAGTAGCCTTCATATATACCAACAATAGTCAAGCCGAAAAAGCAATTAAGAACTCTATTCCATTCACAGTAGTGCCAAAGAAGATGAAATATTTGGGAGTTTATCTAACAAAGGATGTGAAAGATCTATATAAAGAGAACTATGAAACTCTAAGAAAAGAGATAGCTGAGAATGTTAATAAATGGAAAAACATACCATGCTCATGGCTGGGAAGAATCAACATTCTTAAAATGTCCACACTACCCAAAGCAATATATACCTTCAACACAATCCCTATTAAAGTTCCACTATCATACTTGAAAGATCTTGAAAAAACAATACTTCGTTTTATATGGAATCAGAAAAAACCTCGAATAGCCAAGACATTACTCAAAAATAAAAACAAAGCAGGAGGAATTACGCTACCAGACCTCAGACTATACTACAAATCGATAGTGATCAAAACAGCATGGTATTGGCACAAAAACAGAAGTAGATGTCTGGAACAGAATAGAGAACCAAGAGATGAACCCAGCTACTTACCGTTACTTAATATTTGACAAGCCAATGAAAAACATTCAGTGGGGAAAAGATTCTCTATTTAACAAATGGTGCTGGCTGAACTGGCTGGCAACCTGTAGAAGACTGAAACTGGATCCACACCTTTCACAACTAACCAAGATAGACTCTTACTGGATTAAATACCTAAACTTAAGACATGAAACTATAAAAATACTAGAAGAGAGTGCAGGGAAAACCCTTGAAGAAATTGGTTTGGGTGAGATTTTTATGAGAGGACCCCCACGGCGATTGAAGCAGCTTCAAAAATACACTATTGGGACTTGATCAAACTAAAAAGCTTCTGCACAGCCAAGAACACAGTAAGTAAAGCAAGCAAACAGCCCACAGAATGGGAGAAGATATTTACTGGTTATGTCTCTGACAAAGGTTTAATAACCAGAATCCACAGAGAACTCAAACGCATTAGCAAGAAACGAACAAGGGATACCATCACAGGCTGGGCAAGAGAATTGAAAAGAAACTTCTCTAAGAAGACAGGTGAGCGGCCTTCAGACATATGGAAAAAATGCTCATCATCTTTAATCATCAGAGAAATGCAAATCAAAACTACTTTGAGATATCATCTAACTCCAGTGAGACTAGCCTATATCACAAAATCTCAAGACCAGAGATGTTGGCGTGGATGTGGAGAAAAGGGAACACTTTTGCACTGCTGGTGGGAATGCAAATTAATACATTCCTTTTGGAAAGAGATATGGAGAACACTTAGAGATCTAAAAATGGATCTGCTATTCAATCCTGTAATTCTTCTGCTGGGCATATACCCAGAAGACCAAAAAGCACATCATAACAAAGATATTTGTACCAGAATGTTTATTGCAGCCCTATTCATAATTGCTAAGTCATGGAAAAAACCCAAATGCCCATGCATCCACAAATGGATTAATAAATTGTGGTATATGTACACCATGGAATACTATGCAGCTTTAAAGAAAGATGGAAACTTTACCTCTTTCATGTTTACATGGATGGAGCTGGAACATATTCTTCTCAATAAAGTGTCTCAAGAATGGAAGAAAAAATATCCAATGTATTCACCCCTACCATGAAACTAACTTAGGACCTTCACATGAAAGCTATAACCAAGGTACAACCTAAGAACAGGGGGAAGGGGGAAAGCGTGGGGAGGGAGGGGGGAGGTAGATAGAGGGAGGGGGATTGAAAGTATCACATCTGTGGTGCATCTTACAAGGATACATGTGAGCCTTGGCAAATGTGGAATGTAAATGTCTTGGCAAAGTAACTAAGAAAATGCCAGGAGGGCTATGTCAACTAATGAGATGAAAATGTGTCAAATATTCTATGAAACAAGTGTATGGTGACCCATTATCATATTGATGTACACAGCTATGATTTAATAAAAAATAATAATAAAAAAATAAAATGAAGATTGTGTCATTTATTTGCTCTGAACATCAATTGCTTGATATTTAAAAAGTGCATTAAATTGTGGTTGGCACAATGTGTCACCCTTGTAATTGCTTGCAGTCATAAGAATAGTTCTTATCTCAAATTCGGGGTCTTCAAGTAGTACTGCCATTTTAAAAGTATGAGTCTTATTTTTAAGCTCTTGAAAAAAGTGAGAGGCTTTGGGTGAGATGAACATTTGGCTGGGCAGGGTGGCTCACACCTGTCATCCTAGCAGGCTGGAAGGTTGAGGTAGGTGGATTGCCTGAGCTTAGGAGGTGGAGACTAGCCTGAGCAAGAGTGAGACCTAGTCTCTACAAAAAAAATAGAAAAATTAGGTGGGCACATGGTGGGCACCTGTAGTCCCAGATATTGGGATAGGCTGAGGCAAGAGGATCGGATCGTTGGAGACCAGGAGTTTGGGGTTGTTCTGAGGTCTGACACCATAGCACTGCAGCCTGGGGCAACAATGTGAGTCTCTGTCTAAAAGAAAAAAAAAAAAGAAAAGAAATCTTAGAGATGTGTGCCATCCTCACTGCACCACCTCATGCATTCCTTTCACTTGCCACCTCTTCCCTAGCACAGCTTGGCAGCTGCTCCAAAACTTGGGGACAATGTCAAAGCCTATTCAATCTTTCAGTTTAGTTGACCTTGTGGCTACTGGTCCCACTCCTGCTTTACCTTGTGAAATATTTGGAATCCCACTGGGGCTTTCCCAGGAGGCAGTGCCACTCTCCGATTGCATCAAAATTATCACTGAGTTTTCAAATGAAGGAAAAAAAATCACCCCCACAGAGTTGTGCTTATATAAACAATAAAACTTGTAAATAGTGCATCAAAAGCCAGGGGCCTCAAAGTGTCCATGCAGTTGGGTCACATGGCACTCAAGGAGCTACACAGTCGTTGCCATGGATACAGAGCTTACCTTGAAGGTTTTAACTGCCATGCACTGATCATTTCAAGCCCACTGCGCAGTAACATCACTTTTTTTTCTTTTTTTTTTTTTTTTAAGGTAATTACAAACATCAGTCACAGGAATCGGCAGAAATGGAAGGAAGGAATTTCTAAGACAACATTCAACACACACACAGACACACATGTAACATTTAAGGAGCATAATTGCATATAATGATTTTTAGAAAAATTTACCTTTTTCCCCCACTCTGTTTTCTAAAAAGTCATTCACAATGGCAATTTTCTGACCCTTCTCAGTTTATGAGTGCAATTTATAAGATTATCATAAAGATTTTTCCTGTAAATATTGGTGACTGGTGGTTATCAATGATCTCTAATATCTCTCTCATCAATGACTCCACTCAGGCACATGAGAAGGAAATGGACCACAGAGACCTCAGCACATGAGAATTTTTATTTATTTTTATTTATTTATTTATTTATTTATTTGTAGAGACAGAGTCTCACTTTATGGCTCTTGGTAGAGTGCTGTGGCATCACACAGCTCACAGCAACCTCCAGCTCCTGGGCTTAAGCGATTGTCTTGCCTCAGCCTCCCAGGTAGCTGGGACTACAGGCGCCCGCCACAGCACCCGGCTATTTTTTTGTTGCAGTTTGGCCGGGGCTGGGTTTGAACCCGCTACCCTTGGCATATGGGGCCAGTGACCTACTCACTGAGCCACAGGCGCTGCCCAGCACATGAGAATTTTTAATTACTTCATTCCATGGATAATATTGCTAAAGTGTGAATTTGAACATAGAGAGGAATACACACATAAGGTTAGCTAAAGAGAGAAAGAATGACAAACAGTCATATTGTGATTTGGGGTACAAAGATTCAATAGGCTGGAAGTGAAATGGTTTCCCAAAGGAAGCAAACAATGGGCAAAATTCTCAGAAATGTAATGGAGAATGATTTTATTTGTAATCAAATACTTCTCTTGTAAGTCAAATCTGTAAACTAAGCGTAGATTCATCTTCATATCTGCAGATAGGAGAGCACTGTTATACAGGCAGAAGGCACTTGATGATATTTCTCTAATAATTGTGTTCACCACCTCTCCTAGTGTGACCCAGCTAATGAAAAGAAAAGCTATGAGGATATCAGTTATAGCCTAAAAGCCACCCTATCTCTTAGGCTACCCTAGTACTTTGTTACGTTTCCCTCCTTTTGGGAATGACTAAAACTTTCTCACCCCCGCCAGTGAGTTCTCTGATCACTGACCTTGGCCATCCCTGTTCCCTTCCCTGTAGCCGTAGTCCTCTCCCCTGCCATCTCTCTGGGCAATACTGGCTCACCTGCTAACTCTGAGTGGCTGTTGCTTTATGCTCAGTCATAAAGTTAAATACAGGTCTGACCCAGTAGCTATTCTGCAAGCCAACTTCATGAAAACTATTACACTAGGTTATGGAAAGGGTACCCAATATAGTGAAGAATTCTTTAAGCACACTAACAGAAATTGGGGTTAATTTTGTTTTGTTTTCTTTTTTTTTTTAATAGTAAAAAGGTTTTATTTATTTATTTTATTAAATCATAGTTGTGTACAATAATATGACACTTGGTTGTAGACCAGACACTTGGTTCATAGACCGTTTGACACATTTTCATCACACTAGTTAACATAGCCTTCCTGGCATTTTTTTAGTTATTTTGCTAAGACATTTACATTCCACATTTACTAAGTTTCACATATACCTTTGTAAGATGCACCATAGGTGTAGGTGTAATCCTATCAATCACCCTCCCTCTAACCACCTCCTCCTTCCCTCCGCACGCTTTACCCCGTCCCCCTATACTTAGGTTGTAGCTGGGTTATAGCTTTCATGTGAAGGTCCTAAATTAGTTTCATAGTAGGAGTGAGTACATTGGGTACTTTTTCTTCCATTCTTGAGACACTTTACTAAGAAGAATATGTTCCAGCTCCATCCATGTAAACATGAAAGAGGTAAAGTTTCCATCTTTCTTTAAAGCTGCAGAGTATTCCATGGTGTACATATACCACAATTTATTAATCCATTCGTGGATCGATCGGCGCTTGGGCTTCTTCCATGATTAGCAATTATGAATTGGGCTGCAATAAACATTCTGGTACAAATATCTTTGTTATGATGTGCTTTTTGGTCTTCTGGGTATATGCCCAGTAGAGGGATTACACGATTGAATGGCAGATCTATTTTTAGATCTCTAAGTGTTCTCCGTATCTCTTTCCAAAAGGAATGTATTAATTTGCATTCCCACCAGCAGTGCAAAAGTGTTCCCTTTTCTCCACATCCACACCAACATATCTGGTCTTGAGATTTTGTGATATAGGCTAGTCTCACTGGAGTTAGATGATATCTCAAAGTAGTTTTGATTTGCATTTCTCTGATGATTAAAGATGATGAGCATTTTTTCATCTGTCTGAAGGCCACGTGCCTGTCTTCTTCAGATAAATTTCTCTTCAAGTCC
Organism: Nycticebus coucang; assembly: GCF_027406575.1. NCBI lineage: Eukaryota > Metazoa > Chordata > Mammalia > Primates > Lorisidae > Nycticebus > Nycticebus coucang. Next base: position 47,699,426 of record NC_069782.1, read on the forward strand.
CTTGCCCAGCCTGCGATGGGATCCCTTGTTTTTTTCTTGCTAATGCGTTTGAGTTCTCTGTGGATTCTAGTTATTAAACCTTTGTTGGAGACATAACCTGCTAATATCTTCTCCCATTCTGAGGGCTGTTTGCTTGCTTTACTTACTGTGTTCTTGGCTGTGCAGAAGCTTTTTAGTTTGATGAAGTCCCAACCCAATAGTATATTTTTGAAACTGCTTCAATTGCCCGGGGGGGGGGGGGGGTCTTTCTCATAAAAAACTCACCCAACCCAATTCTTGAAGGGTTTTCCCTGCACTCTCTTCTAGTATTTTTATAGTTTCATGTCTTAAGTTTAAATCTTTAATCCAGTGAGAGTCTATCTTGGTTAATGGTGAAAGGTGTGGGTCCAGTTTCAGTCTTCTACAGGTTACCAGCCAGTTCAGCCAGCACCATTTGTTAAATAGGGAATCTTTTCCCCACTGGATGTTTTTAATTGGCTTGTCAAAGATTAAATAATGGTAAGTAGCTGGATTCATCTCTTGGTTCTCTATTCTGTTCCAAAAATCTACTTCTCTTTTCTGCCAGTACCATGCTGTTTTGATCACTATCGATTTGTAGTATAGTCTGAGGTTTGGTAGCTTGATTCCTCCTACTGTTTTTTTATTTTTGAGTAATGCCTTGGCTTTTTGTGTTTTTTTCTGATTCCATATAAAACGAAGTATTGTTTTTTCAAGATCTTTAAAGTATGATAGTGGAGCTTTAATGGGGATTGCATGGAAATTTTATATTGCTTTGGGTAGTATGGACATTTTAACAATGTTGATTCTTCCCAGCCATGAGCATGGTATGTTTTTCCATTTATTAACATTCTCGGCTATCTCTTTTCTTAGAGTTTCATAGTTCTCTTCATATAGATCTTTCACATCCTTTGTTAGATAAACTCCCAAATATTTCATCTTCTTTGGCACTACTGTGAATGGGATAGAGTCCTTAATTGTTTTTTCAACTTGATTATTGTTGGTAGATATAAAGGATACCGATTTATGGATGTTGATTTTGTAACCTGAGACACTGCTGTATTCCTTGATCACTTCTAAGAGTTTTGTAGTAGAATCCCTAATATTTTCCAAATATACAATCATATCATCTGTGAAGAGCAAAAGTTTGACCTCTTCTGACCCTATGTGCATACACTTGATCACCTTTTCTTCCCTAATTGCGGTGGCTAAAACTTCCATTACAATGTTGAAAAGCAATGGAGACAATGGGCAGCCTTGTCTGGTTCCTGATCTAAGTGGAAATGATTCCAATTTAACTCCGTTCAATATGATATTGGCTGTGGGTTTGCTGTAGATGGCCTCTATCAGTTTAAGAAATGTCCCTTCTATCCTAATTTTCTTAAGTGTTCTGATCATGAAGGGATGTTGGATGTTATCAAAAGCTTTTTCTGCATCGATTGAGAGAATCATATGGTCTTTGTTTTTTACTTTGTTTATGTGCTGAATTACATTTATAGATTTACATATATTGAACCAGTCTTGAGACCCTGGGATAAACCAACTTGGTCATGATATATAATTTGTTTGATGTGTTGCTGGATTCTGTTTGTTAGGATCTTGTTGAATATTTTTACATCTATATTCATTAGTGATATTGGTCTATAATTTTCTTTTCTTGTTGGGTCTTTTCCTGGTTTGGGGACCAGGGTGATCTTTGCTTCATAGAACGTGTTGGGTAGTTTTCCTTCTTTTTCTACCTTTTGGAACAGATTGAGTAATATAGGTACTAATTCCTCTTTAAAGCTTTGGTAGAATTCTGGCGTGAAACCATCTGGTCCCATTCTTTGCTTTTTGGGGAGGTTTTGTATTTCTGAACTTGATATAGGCCTGCTCAACATTTCGATTTTATTCTGGTTAAGTCTTGGAAGGTGACGTGTTTCCAAGTATCGGTCAATTTCCTTCAGATTTTCATATTTCTGAGAGTAAAGTTTCTTGTAATATTCATTAAGGATTTTTTGGATTCCTGAGGAGTCTGTTGTTATTTCATCTTTGTCATTTCTGATTGACGAGATTAGAGATTTTACTCTTTTTCTCTTGATTAGGTTGGCCAATGGTTTATCTATTTTGTTGACCTTTTCAACAAAAAAGCTTTTTGATTTATTGATCTGTTGTATTATTCTTTTGTTTTTAATTTCATTTAGTTCTGCTCTGATTTTGGTTATTTCTTTTCTTCTACTGGGTTTGGGGTTGGAGTGTTCTTCCTTTTCCAGTTGCTTGAGATGTCCCATTAAGTTGCTAACTTCCTCTCTTTCCATTCTCCTGAGGAAGACTTGCAGTGCCATAAATTTTCCTCTTAAAACTGCCTTTGCGGTGTCCCATAGGTTCTGATAGTTCATGTCTTCATTGTCATTTTGTTCCAAAAATTTGGCAATTTCCTTCTTGATCTCATCTCTGACCCAGCTATCAATCAGCATAAGGTTATTTAACTTCCATGTTTTTGTATGGGTATGTAGATTCCTGTTGTTACTCAGCTCAAGTTTTATTCCATGGTGGTCCAAGAATATGCATGGAATAACTTCTATTCCTTTAAAATAACTGAGGTTAGACTTATGACCTAAGATGTGATCGATTTTGGAGTATGTTCTGTGGACTGATGAGAAGTATGTGTATTCGGTTTTGTTGTGATGAAATGTTCTGTAGATGTCTGCTAAATCTAAATGGTGGATGGTTAGATTTAAATCTATAATTTCAAAAAAAAGTAAATAAATAATTGTAGAATTTCTTTACTCAACCTTTTTTTGGAGGATCGATCCATCACTGCCAAAGGAGTGGTAAAATCTCCGACTAATATGGAGCTGTAGGAAATCATCTTGCTCATGTCTGTTAGAGTTTCTCTTATAAATTGAGGTGCATTCTGCTTGGGTGCATAGATATTAATAATTGAGATCTCATCATCTTGAGTATTACTGTTAACAAATATGAAGTGACCATTCTTGTCCTTCCTTACTTTTGTTGGTTTAAAGCCTATTGTATCTGCAAATTATATTGCAATGCCTGCTTTTTTCTGGTTACCATTTGCCTGGAATATGGATGATCATCCTTTCACCCTGAGTCTGTTATTTGTCTTTTAAGTTAAGATGTGACTCTTGTATGCAACAGATATTTGGCCTGAGTTTTTGTTTTCAGTCAGGTAACCTATGTCTCTTTAGAGGACAGTTTAAGCCATTCACATTGATGGAGAATATTGATAAGTTTGGTGAAATTTTGGGTATCGAGTTTTTCAAAAGTCCAATGGGCATTTTTAATCCTTTCGCCATTGTAGAAGTTGGAGTTAGATCAAAAGTTTCTGAGTGAGTTTACTTTTCTACTAGAGGATTGGGTAGTATTATGGAAGATAGGTCTGAGAATATCCTGAAGAGCTGGTTTGGTTATGGCAAATTTCTTCAACGTACGAATTTCATTAAAGTATTTAATTTCTCCATCATAAATGAAACTCAGTTTAGCTGGATACAAGATCCGGGGTTGAAAGTTATTTTGCTTTAGGAGATTAAAAGTTGATGACCACCCTCTTCTGGCTTGAAAAGTTTCAGCAGAGAGATCTGCAGTCATTCTAATGTTCTTGCCTTTGAAGGTAATAGTTTACTTTCGCCTGGCCGCTTTGAGAATTTTCTCCTTCGCATTAACTTTAGTGAAGTTAATTATGATATGCCTGGGGGATGTCTTATTGGGGTTGAGTCTTGCTGTGATTCTGAAGCTGTCTGCTATCTGAATTTCAGATTCTCTAGGCATGTCTGGAAAATTCACTTTCATAATTTCATGCAGAAGGGCCTCTGTTCCCATTGAGGCCACTTCATCATTTTCAGGAATTCCTATGAATCGGATACTTGCCTTCTTCGAGTTATCCCAGAGCTCTCTGAGAGAATGATCCATTTTTGCTCTCCATTTCATTCCTCTTTGAGAGTTTGGGAGCGTTCAAAGGCTTTATCTTCAATGTCAGAAATCCTTTCTTCTGCTTGGTCCATTCTGTTGCTGAGTGATTCTACTGTATTTTTTCATATCTTTAAGGGCTGCAAATTCTTGCTTCAGTGTGTCTAAGTCTTTTGTAGTTTTTGTCTTTAAATTCGTTAAATTCTTGAGACAACTTTTGAATTTCTCCTTGGATTCCTAATTCTATTTTTTTAATCTTGTCTGCAGTCCAAATTCTGAATTCGATTTCTGACATGTCAGCCAGGTGTTTATGAATGGGATCTTCAATTACATCCGCCATATCTTTCCTTGGGGGGGTTGATCTATTCTGGTTATTCATATTACCAGAGTTTTTCTGCTGATTCCACCCCATGGTTGTTTTAGTCCCTTTTATTTTTCCCCTGGGGCTTTGTTGAGGGCCCGTATGGCATTGTGGCCTGAGAGACTGGGGCCCTGTCTGGTGTGGTGGTACTAAGTGGTTCTGCCTTATTTTCAGCTGGTTTCTGTTTGACCCCAGTGAAGCACTTACTCTGGGTCAAAGTCTCAGCTCTCTGAGTCAGCCCCACCCTGGAAGCTTCCGGAGTCTGTGAGTCGCTTCAGGCAAATCCTTTACTCATGGGTGGCCTCATCTGTTTGCCCAGGGAGACAGTGGGTGTGGCTTCAGCCACCTCAGGGAATTGCCGCTCTGGTTTGAGTCTCTCCCAGCCTCACTCCCGTACCCCAGAATCAGCACTGACCAGACGTAGATGGGCACTGTGCATGCCCCGATAAATGTCCCAGGAATCTGGACTCCTGGGGACAGGCCTCCAGATCTCAGAGTGAGGGTGGAGGGGAGGTCTGGGAGCCCAGAGTTGCCAGCAGTGTGCACACACCATTTCACTCAGTTTTATGCCTGGCCTCACCAACGCTGCTCAGGCCTACAGATCACAGAGTGAGGGCCAAGGGTGGAGCGCTGGGAGCCCAGAGCACTGGTAGCAAACACACTCAGATCCACTCTGTTTTTTGCCCCATTGAACCACTGCCACTCAGGCCTCCAGATCTCAGAGTGAGGGTGGGGGAGTGGAGGGGTTGGGGGGTAGCACTGGGAGCCCAGAGCCCCTGGTAGTGAGCACACCCAGTTCCACTCATTTTTTTTCTGACTGCACTGCTGCCGCTCAAGCCTCCAGTTTACAGAGTGAGGGCAGAGTGTGGAGTTCTGGGAGCCCAGAACCACCAGTAGTGAACACACTCAGTTCCACTCAGTTTTTTGCCCGGCCACACCGCCGCTGCTCAGGCCTCTAGATCTTAGAGTGAGGGCTGGGGCGTGGGGGGGACAGTGCTGGGAGGCCAGGGCCACCAGCAGTGAGCTCACACAGTTCCACTCAGTTTTATGCCTGGTTATATTGCTGCCCAAGGAGGGCTGGGAGTTCAGAGTTGCGGGCAAAGTCTATTTACAGATTTATACAGTTGTATGCCTGGCAGGAGAACGCCTTGGCACCCTAGTAGGGGAGATAGGTCCAGATTTCAGTAGGTCTCTCTCATGGAGTGTAGTGAGAGGGCCTTTTGTTTCTGCTCATTTGTTTGTGGGGCTCTTAAGCCAATCAGATGGGGGAGGGGGGACTCCCGTCCATCCCCCGTTGATGCGTTTTGTGCCTTTTGTTTGTGTCCTTGTGACGTTCTTGTGGTCGCAGCTCTCCTCAGTGGGGTTGATGTGCGTTCTTCAACTTTCTCTCTTGGTGCTGCTCAAATCCATCAGGGTACTTGCTAAATTTTCATCCCTTAACTCTCCTTCAGGACGGGAGCCTTTGTGGAAAGCTGGCTTCAGTCCGCCATCTTGTCTCCTCCCCCAGTTTTCTTTTGTTTTCAATGAGTAATTTACATGGTTAATGCTTTAAGGCTTTGATTTAGTATTTCAATTCAATGTTTAATCATCCTCTTATCTTCTTGTGAAATTTTGCACAAATCTCACCAGGACACAAACTAAAGATCATATCAACCACAATTCATTGTGAAGTATTCAAAATGATCCTGCCTTCCCGTGGACATTAGTTGTTTTTTGTATGTATGTTAATTACCTCATTTTTCTCATGCTTTATTTTCCATGCATTGTCTATTGAGGTCAAAGATCTATAAAATAATTCTATCATTCTTTCCAAATTCATTATCTACATTGTGTGGTTCATCAATTGGCTTCATAATGCTCAATCTTTGAATAAAACCTTTCTAAAAGTTATGTAGAATGTACCATGGGGTTATCCTGTGTCGGCATCATGGGGATTCTCTTTATCTTTCTCTTGTGGGAACTCCTGTTTCCACATGTCCTCTTTTTTTTTTGTACATGTTGATTTACTTGTTCTTTTATCTACAATACATCCCCAGGAGTTTCCTGAGAAAATGAGATGCAGGAAATTATGTAAATATCAATAGGCATCCCCATGAGCAAATATCTAACTACCACTTGCATATATGACTTGATATGGGTTGGGTATAAGTATAAATAAAATAATTCTTTCTTATAATTCTGAGAGTTTTACCCATGTTTACTTCCTTTGGGAGACCACTTTCCTTCCAGCCATGTGCTCTTTCGAACTCAAGTCACAATATGATTTTGTTCTGGTCTCGTAGTCAGACGTTGAATTGAGATTATTCTACACTTCTGGCCATGAGGATTTTTAAAGAAATGACCCTGCAACTCCAGCATCTTGAGTCAGAGCTCTAGCTGTGAATTGATGCATAGGCCCCAGCAGAGAGAAGACTTGCCTTCTTCTGAATCTTGAGCTGTAGGGACTCTGTCCACCTGAAGCTGTTTGCAGCACCATCCCCTGGTCATTAATGATGCCCACACAGCAAATCCAGCAGACTGGGGCTAGTAGAAAGAAAGAGGGAGAGGGCCCTACAGTCAGTGTTTTCACCTCTTGAACCATTCATACTGAAGCTAATAGTTTCCATTCCAGAGTGCTGTGTGGAATTACACTTCGGTTACTTAGAAAGAAAACCTAAACAAAAACCATAATTCGTACTATTTTATATCAGTTCCTGTGTCCAGCACTTTTTTCTCTGGTTATTTGTTAAGTTCACACATAAGGTAATGTCCTTATGATTCACACATGTCCATGAATATAGTCAGACCCTGCCTGAGGACGTTTCAGTAACAAAGAACTGCATGTATGATTGTCATCTCATAAGATTATAAGGCAGCTAAAAACTCCCTACCACCTGGTCCTAGCACAGTGCATTACTCACATGATGGTGGAGCTGCTGATACAAAGACACCTACCCTACTGTCAATCATACTATAGTCTGGCACATAAAATTACGTACAGCACAGAACACTTGATAAGAAATGACTATGTGACTGGTTTATGCATTTACTACAGACTACTCTTATTTTATTTTAGAGAATCCTCTTCTAATTATTAAAAAAAAAAGAAATAAAAAGATAACAGTGAAACAAATTTTCATGGCCCTGACAAGGTTGCAGCCATTGTGGGACATCGCTCTTGGTGAAAACTAGCCCAGATACAAAACTGCAGATCCCTTCCTCAAACCTGATTGCTTCAGGGCTGGTGTTTCTGGGAAACCACTGAACAGTAACTTTTGTTCTCACCCCTTCATGGCCCATTTTATTGGGTGGCCAATGAAGGAAGAAACTCCTAGATTTTCTCAGAGTACAAAAATTAGTCCATCTGAAGAAGGGATGACTACCCCTGGGAAGCCCCCTCCCACATTCAGCCCCACTTCACGGGATTATAAAAGGCTCCTGACACTGTGGGAGAGCCCAGCTGGATCCCTGGAAGACTACACTCCGCTGTTTCTCTCTCTCCTCTCTGCTAATAAAGCTTTCTCAATACCTTGACTGTCCTTCTCTCCTTTTTACAGACCCTTCCCCCCAACTCTACCCTTGGTCTCCTCAGTAAGTTTTTCAGGTATTTCAGAAAAAGGCATTGTTATCGTAGGAGATGGCTGCATGTATGTTATTTCCCCTGAAGACCTTCCAGTGGGACAACATGTGGTGGTAGAAAGGTGGTTGCAATGATCCTGATGCTTAGCAGAACTAAGCTCATGTGTGTGCCTGCGTTTTAGTTTTTAACAAAAAAAAAAAAGTTGTTGTTGTTGTTGTTTTGAGACAGTGTCTTATTCAGTCATCTGGGAGTTTAGTGCTGTGGAGTCATAGCTCACAGAAACCTCAAACCTCAAACTCTCAGACTCTAGGGATCCTTTTGCCTCAGCTTCCAAAGTAGCTAGGACTATAGGCACCTGCCACAATGCCTGGATGGGTTTTTTTTTCTTTTTTTAGTAGAGATAGAGTCTCACTCTTGAACAGACTACTTTGGACATCCTGAACTCAAGTGATCCAAAAGCTTCTGCCTCCCAGAGTGTTAGAATTACAAGCATGAGCCACTGCATCCAGCCCACCAAAAGCTTTAAAGGTCAAAAGAAAATTATTTTTTAAGTTTTAAATGCTGGGTTTATTAGCCACTTACCATTGGAACTTTGGCAAGTCACTTTTCCATTGATTCATTTTTTCTTTTACTTTTAAATAAAAATGACTTTTATTTCAATTTTTTCTTAAATCCTAACTAAGTACATTAGTGCATGTATAGATTACAATGTTCTAATTTGATATACAGAGTGGAAAGATTACATCAAACTTGTTAACATAACCAACACCTCACTTACTCATCTGTTGTGGTGAGACATTTATATTCTACACTTAACAGTTTCCAAATGTACTATTGCAATATGCACAATAGATGAAGAAAATCTTACTAGAAAAACGCTAATAGAATAAAGACATAAAGAATGAAAATACTTTTGTACAGTTGTACTATGTAAATTATTATTACAAAACAGTCTAAATGTTCAAAAACTTAAGAAGTTTACAAAGTAAAAAAATACAGGAAGATAAGTTTCATTTATTATTGAAGAAAGAATAATTTTTAATAGGAAATTTAGTGTAGTTGAGTGTGACATGTTTATAAAGGCTATAACAGTATATAATAGTCCCCTAAACCATTACATTTACTCACCACTAACTTGTTGACATACCCAGAGCAACTTCTAATTCTATAAGCTTCATTCATGGTGTGTGTCCTGTGCAGGCATACCATTTAAAAACATTTTTTTATACTGTATTTTTCGCCTACCTTGTCAATGTTTAGATATGTTCAGATACACAAATGCTTACTGTCACAATTGCCTACTATTTTCAGAATGTGCCATGCAGATTTGTAGTCCAAAATCACTAGGCCATATGACATAGCTTCTGTGTCAGGCAAGCGGTAGCATCAGCATTGAAAAGTGGGGAAACCGGCCTCAGGCCAATATGGCCATTCAGATCCCCAAGTGTGGCCCCTCAACCAAATCCAAATTGCACAGAATAACTCTCTTTATTCAAAGGGTTGGTTCTGTAAAATTTGGATTCAGTTAAAAGGTTGCAAACAAGGATCAAGATGGCTACAGCTTCCCCACCACATGAACATACATGTGTGTATAAAAACCCCTTAATTGTGCTCATACACATTTATTTTATTAGTCCTGGTGAGAATACCATTCAAAGAAGGCTCCTGTGGCCAACTCCAGGCTCCTGATTCCTGGTAGTTTCTACTGTAGCATTACTAAGCAGGTCACACTGCAAAGTTCCCTGGGGCCTTAAGCCTTTCCATGGCATCTTTCTCCCCTCCCACATTCAGCCCTACTTAACAGGATCATAAAAGGCTCCTGACACTGTGGGAGAGCCCAACTGGATCCTGGGCAGACTCCATACTGCTTTTTCTCTCTCTTCTCCCTGCTAATAAACTTTCCAAATCCCTGGACTGGCTTCCTTTCCATTTTACAGACCCTTCCCCCCAAATGTACCCTGATCCCCTCAGTAAGTTTTTCAGGTGGTATTTCAGAAAAAGGCATTGCTATCGCAGGAGATGTCTGCATGTATGTTCTTTCCCCTAACGACCTTCCAGTGGGACAACATGTGGTGGTGGAAAGATGCTAGCAATGATCCTGACCCTGAGCAGGACTAGGCTCCTGTGTGTGCCTACATCTTAGTTTTTAACAACAAATATTGTTGTTATTTTTGTTGTTTGGAGACAGGGTCTCAATCAGTTGCCTTGGGGTTAAGTGCCATGGAGTGATAGCTCACAGAAACCTCAAACCTCAAATTCTTGAGCACTAACAATCCTCTTGTCTAAGCTTCCCAAGGAGTGGGGACTACAGACACCTGCCACAACACCTGGCTAATTGCTCTAATTTTAGTGGAGACAGGGTCTCTTGCTCAGGCTGCTCTTGAACTCCTCCTGAGCTCAAGCGATCTACCAGCTTCAGCTTCACACAGTGTCAGAATTACAAGCATGAGCCACTGCATCCAGCCACAGAAAAGCTTTAAAGGTCAAAAGAAACCATTTTTTGAGTTTTAACTTGTGGTTTTATTAGTCACTTACTATTGGACCTTTTGCAAGTCACTTTACGATTGATTATTATTTTTATTTTTTTTTAAATCAAAATAACTTTTGTTTTCCTTTTTTACAAAATCATTACTGTGTACATGAATACATTCATGGGACATGTGTGCTAATCTGATATACAGTGTGGAAAGCTTACATCAAACTTGTTAACATAACCAACACCTCACTTACTCATCTGTTGCATTAAAACATTTATATTTTACACTTAATAATTTTGTTTTCTTTTCTTTTTATTGTTGGGGATTCATTCAGGGTACAAGAAAGAAGGTTATAGTGATTGCATTTGTTAGGTAAAGTCCCTCTTACAATCATGTATTGCCCCCAAAAGTGCGACACACACCAAGGCCCCACCGGCCTCCCTCCCCCACCCACCTCCCTCTCTCTGCTCTTCCTTTCCCTACCCCTTCCTCCTTCTTTCTCACTCTGCTCTATATATTTTATACTGCATTTTTACTTTACCTTTGCAATTTTTAGATATATTCAGTTACACAAATACTTACTGTCTCAATTGCCTACTATTTTTCAGAACATGCTATACAGAGTTGTAGTCTAAAATCACTAGGCCATATGACATACCCTAGGCATGAGGCAAGAGATAGCATAAGCATTGAAAATTGGGGAAACTGGCCTCAGGCCAATAAGGCCCCTCAGGTTCCCAAGTGTGGCCCCTCAACCAAATCCAAATTTCACAGAATAACTCTCTTTATTACAAAGATTGGTTCTGTAAAATTTGGATTCAATTTAAAGTTTGCAAACAAGGATCAAGAAGGCCACACGTTCCCCAGCACATGAACATACATCTGTGTATAATGACTCTTTCATTGTGCTAATACACATTTGTTTTATTAGTCCTGGTGAGAATACCTTTTAATTAAGGCTTGTGTGGCCATATTCCAGGCCCCTGATTCCTGCTGGTTTCTACTTTAACATTACCGAGCTGGTCATGCTGCAACATTCCCAGAGGCTTTTGTCTTTCCTGTGGCATCTTTCTTTAGCTCAGATTGAGACTATTTATTTAAATGTTTACCTATTTCTGCTGGGTGTGGTGGCACACACCTGTAATGCCAGCACTCTGGAAGGCCAAGGTGGATAGATAGATTAAGCTCAGGAGTTTGGGAATAGACTAAGCTGGATCAAGACTCCATCTCTACTTAGAATTGAAAAATGAGCCACGTGTCCTGGCAGGTGCCTATAGTCTGGTAGGAGCATAGCTTAAGCCAAAGAGTTTCAGGTTGCTGTGAGCTATGATGCTGTGCCATTCTTCCCAGGATAGGAGAGTGAGACCTTTTCTCCAATATGAATAAAGTAAAAATTAAAGAAACAAAGAAAAAATATATAAATGCATTAATAAATATTTACATATTACAAACATATGAAACCGAGTAATAATATTTTGCTGGTTGAACTACATATATTTCCCTAAAGCACATAGCGAAAGGAGGGAGGGGTGGGGAAAGGAAGAGCAGTGAGAGGGTTCTTGGTGTGAGCCACACCTTTGGGGGCAAGACACGATTGTAAGAGGGACTTTACCTAACAAATGCAATCAGTGTAACCTGCTTCCTTGTACCCTCAATGAATCCCCAACAATGAAAAAAATATGAGGAACAAAGTTAAAAATACATAAATGAATAAAGATAAAGTCAACAACAACAAAAAAAAATAATAAGTTTGTGTTGGTTTTTTTTTCCATTACTTTTTTCCTTTTCTTTTCCTTTTGTAAAATCATTTACTTTGTGTTTTGGCACCTGCAGCTCAGCGGTTACAGTGCCAGCCACATGCACCAGAGGTGGCAGGTTCAAAACCGGCCCAGGCCTGCCAAGCAACAATGACAACTACAACCAAAAAATGGTTGGGCATTGTGGCAGCTGCCTAAAGCCCCAGTTACTTGGGAGGCTGAAACAAGAGAATCTCTTAAGCCCAAGTGTAGGGGATTTCTGTGAGCTATGATGGCCCGACACTCTACCGGGCAAAACAGTGACACTCTTTCTCAAAAAAAAAAAAAAAAATCATTTATTTTCTAAGATCATCACTTACTTTGATAAATTATCTCTAATAAAAATCAAAGTGGAAAAATTGAAATGGTAACCAGCACTATTTACTAGTTGCTCACATATTTTCTGGTTTCATTAACACACTTTCCACTTTATGGTCTTGTCAAAAAAGATAAAACAAGAAGGAATTGAGAGAGAAATCTAAAGCTTATCAGAGTGGATAATTTGGTGTCAGTGGTATCTTAGAAGCCATATTCTTATTTTCTTGGATGGATTTTCCTCATCATCATAATTTCAACATATTTACAGCAAAGCTAGGTCAAAATACCTTCCTTTGTTTATCCAACACATGACCAGTGTTGAAATGGAGACATTCTCATTAAATGTGGATATTTTTCTTATGGAACATTTTCTTAAGTAGAGGAGTAAAATGCCCCTTAAGGATATCTTCTTTTATACTTTAATATAGTGAATACAAATAATGTCTAAAATAATTGATTAAATCTTATACAATGTTTATTGGTCCACTTAAGATACATGTCTATTTTCAAATGGGACGAGTTCTGCATTTACACTATAATAGGTGTACATATTGCTCAGCTTCAGATTTGTATAATCTCCCTCTACAATCTACAATCTACACTAAGTCTCTCTAGAATGCTATGCAGTTAGAGAGATGGTTAGGAGTCCATCTTTTTCTTTCCACATCCCTGGGTTCTTTGTAAAGTGATTGACTTACACTTCTACCATTACAGCTTTAAAATGAGAGGGTATGACAATTCTGAGAAACCCAGACAATGACAAACAGTCTAGGGATGGAGGAGCCTCACACCTGTAAGGTTACATTCCCCTGCCCTACAGTCCTCTAAGGGATTGGAGCAGATGCGCTTTCTTTTCCCAAAGAATTCAAATGGCTTTTCAATGTTACCAGAAAATGTAGCTGTTTCAAACAGCTGAAGGGCATTTTACATAACCTCATCAACTGGTACCATTCAGTGTTCTGTCTCCACCCTTTCTAGGGATTCTTCCACCCCTAAGTCTGGATGTTTTCTACAGGTGACAACACACTGTGAGTTTCTAAGCCTTTTTCATATATACCAGATGAATTCCCTAGGAAGTAGAGGATAGTATGATATCCACTGTGCAAGTATTCAACTGGGGGACAGAACTGAAACACACAGGACTTGTCTAGGGTCACACACAAGGTAAGGAAAGCAGCTTGTGACCCAGCCTTGTCTCAGTATGGGGGACTGTGGACTGAGGAGCTGTGTTTGTAGAATAGTGTACAGGTGAGGAGTTGACATGGGGAAGAGTGTGAGTGCCCAGTGGTGGAATATTGGAAAAATGACCTCACTTCCTTGGTGACAGACCCCAACAGAACTTAGAACCCTTGTTTACCAGACAGCGACATTCAGGAGACAGGCTTGTGTCCAGCTCATATGGTTGGAGATGCTCAGGAGAGCAAGATGTTCTCCTGCTGTGTCACACCATCTCGTGGTTCTCACTTGAGTAATGGCAGAAGTCGGGGCCTTATCCGGCTTTGCCAACATTGGCTCACCTTCTCTTCCAGATGCCTCAGGCGACCTGGCAGGGGGCAAATGCAGGTAACAAAGGGCAGCCCCATGGAGACTCTTCCAGGCACGGCCTCACATGTGAGCCCATCTGGGCAGCTCCACACCCCTCATATCATGATGTTTGAGAAAGGAAGTGATGAGGGGACCCCTACTGTACAGGAGCAGGTTGTCAGCTATGGGAATCCTGTGGGGCTGTCAGGTTCATAGCCCAGGACCCCAGGTCCTGGACAGAATGGTGAGTGTCAAGGACAAGTTTGTCTACTCAGATGTTATTCCCAAGACTTCAGGCTGTCATCTGGCTTCTTCCCTGGTGGGAGGTCTGTTCAGATGCTCCTCTGGACCTGTTCTGGGGAGCAGAATCTCTAAGGGGCATCCCCTGTGGAGAGTGCTAAGCAGCCATTGATGCTTCTCAGCCCAATTTTGGGCCCTCTCTTTGCAGAGCTCCATTTGGCTACTTCTATGCATTTACCAACATCTCCATAACCAGTGCTTGGCAGGGCTCCACATGTCCTTCCAGGCCTTCCTTCTCTCTGTGTGGCGCCAGCCTGGCAATCAGCACACTGTGCTGAGGTCACTCTTCTCTCACTCTTTGCCTCCCCACTTGGAGGACAGAGTCTGTGTCCTTTGTGCTCTGTGTTCCCAGTTGGGTACTTGATAAATATTTTTGAATGATACATTATGTGCACAGGTGACTCAAGACTTATTGTCAGTATTTCTGTTGGGAATGTCACTTTCATGTCCAGTTTCACCAGTGGCTTCCTTGCCCCCTTCCCTGTCTCCAGCATGTCCCAGTTGCTCTGGATATTAGGGTTTATTTATTTATTTATTCATTCATTCATTTTAGAGACAGAGTATCAATTAAGAGGACTCCAAACATTCCCTCAACTTGGATGAAGAGCAAGTGCACCAGGCCAACAAGCAGGTCCAGCGCTGGACTGGGGTGAGAATAGGCAAAGAGGGGCCCCCACAGACACAAAGGGGGATGCCCCAGGCTATCTCTCTGGGCATTTTTACCAGTTGAATGACCCTCCATACTCTCCCTACGGAATCTCGGTTTCATGTGGGCATAGTGGCTCATGCCTATCATCCCAGAACGTGGTGCATAGAGGCGGATTGATTGCCTTAATCACTGGGTGGAGACCAACCTGAACCAGAGCATGACCTCATCTCTAAAAAGTAGCCAGGCATTGTGGCAGGTGCCTGTAGTAACAGCTCTTGTGCAGTTGAGTCAATAGAATCTCTTAAGCCCAAGAGTTCAAGGTTGCTGTGAGCTGTGATTCCACGGCAATCTATGGAGGGCAGCAAAATGAAACTCTGTCAAAAAAAAAAAAAAGTATGGGGCCTTCAGATGTCCCCAGTCACAACATGGGAACATGCACCATCCCTCTCACATATCTGTGGGGATGTCAGAGAAAAAGCTTCCTACAGTTTTCACTTTACCACTAGTCCAGAGATAGTTCCCCATGTGGCTGCTGCTCTCACAGCTTTAACGACCTGTCCCTGAGGTGCCCCAGAGTAGGAATGTCCCTCCCTTCCCCAGCAGGCCTCTCCAAGTCTTAACTGCCAACACTTCAGCCAGGGGGTCTATACAAAAATGGAGGTGGTCACACACAAAAGGAAGTAAAGCTAGTGAATGCTCTTGTCTGTAAGATGCAGTCTCTAGAACCACTCCTTGTAGCCACCACCTGGCAGGAGGCCATTTCCTGCTGCAGTGCAATCTTTCAATGCTGGTGGAGCCTGACTGGACACAATCTTATTTCTCAGTTAGCCATACTACAGGGAACATGCTGTGTATTCCAAGTGGCTGGGACAGTTTTGGGGGGGCAAATATCCTTTCCCATTGTGTAGGTTGTCTATATGCATTGGCTGTTGTGTCTTTAGCCATACAGAAGCTTTTGAGTGTCTTTAAGTCCCTTTTTTTTCTTTTCTGTTTTTGTTGTTGTTGTTTCAATGGCCATGGCATTATTTTTCATGAAATCTTTCCCCAGGCCAAGATCTTCCAGTGTTTTTTTTATGCATTCTTTGAGGATTTTTTTTTTTGTTTCATGCCTTAAAATTAAGTCCTTTATCCATCTTGAATCAATTTTTGTGAGTGGAGAAAGGTGTGGGTCCAGTTTCAGTCTTTTACATGTGGATATCCAGTTGTCCCAGCACCATTTATTTAATAGAGTGTATTTCGCTTAAGGTATGTTCTTGTTTGGTTAATCCAAGATTAAGTGGCTGTAAGATGTTAGTTTCATTTCCTGGTTATCTATCTGATTCTAAATGTCTATGTCTCTATATTTGTGCCATGCTGTTTTGACTACTATGGCTTTTTAGTAGAGCCTAACATCTGGTATGGTGATGCCCCCAGCTTTATTTTTATTTACTAAGAACTGCCTTAGCTATACAGGCAATTTTTCTGGTTCTATACAAAACACAGAATCATTTTTTTCCAAATCTTGAAAGTACGATGTTGCTATTTTAACAGGTATGGCATTGATTTGGTAGATTGCTTTGGCAAGTATAGACATTTTAACCACGTTGACTATTCCCAGCCATAAGCATGGGATGTTCTTATTCCATGTATTAATATCTTCTGCTATTTCCTCTCATAGGATTTCATAATTTTCTTCATAGAGTTCCGTCACCTCATTCTTCGGTATATTCCTAGGTATTTCATTTTCTTTGAAGCTATGGTGAATGGAGTTGTGTCCTTAATTAGCCTTTCATCTTGATTGTTATTGGCATATACAAAGGCAAGGACTTGTGGACATTGATTTTATATCCTGAGACATTACTCAATGTTTTGATGACTTGCAGGAGTCTTGTGGTTGAGTCATTGGGTTTCTCAAAGTATAAGATCATGTTGTCTGCAAAAGGGGAGTCTTTTACCTCTTCTGCTCTCCTTTGCATGGCCTTTATTTCCTTGTCTTCCCTAATTGTATTGGCTAGAAGTTCCAGCACTATGTTGAATAGTAATGGTGACAGAAGACAACCTTGTTTGGTATTAGTTCTAAGAGGAAAAGCTTTCAGTTTTACTCCATTCAGTAAAATCTTAGCTGTGGGTTTGTCATAGATAGCTGAATCACTTTTAGAAATGTGACACCTATTCCTATATTCCTCAGTGTTCTAATTAGAACAGGATGCTGGATTTTATTGAATGCTTTTCCTGCACCTATTGAGAGGATCATATGGTCTTTATTTTTGCTTCTGTTAATATGGTGGATAAGGTTTATGCACTTGTATATGTTCAACCAGCCTTGCTTCCCTGGGATGAAATGAACTTGATCATGATGTATGACTTTTTTGATGATAAGCTGTAATCTATTGGTAAAATTTTGTTGAGAATTTTTGCATCTATTTCATTAGTAAAATTGGTCTGAAATTCTCCTTTTTAGTTCGGTCTTTTCCTGGTTTTGGTATTAGGGTGATGTTTTCTTTGCAGAACGTGTTCGGGAAGATTCTTTCCTCCTTAATATTTTGGAATAATTTCTTCAGTACGGGAATTAGCTCTTCCTTGCAGGTTTCATTGAATTCTGATATGAAGCCATCTGGTCCAGGTCATTCTTCTTGGTTGGAAGATTTTTTATTGTTTCTTTAATCTTAGTGCTTGAAATTGGTCTCTTCAGGAACCCTAATTCTTCCTACCTACGTCTAGGGAGAGGATGTGATTCGAAATATTGACCCATTTCCTTCACATTGTCAAATTTCGGGCGTAGAGTTTCTGGTAGTTTTCAGAGATGATCTCTTGTATCTCTGTGGCATCAGCTGTTATTTTCCCTTTATCATTTCTGATTGAGGTCACTGGAGATTTTACTTTTCAATTTCTAGTTAGTCTGGCTAAAGGTTAATTCATTTTATTCATTTTTTCCAAAAACCAACTCCTTGTTTCAGTACATTTCTGAATTATTCTTTTGTTTTCAAGTTAATTGATCTCCGATTTAATTTTGGATGTTTGATTTCTTCTGCTGGGTTTATGCTCAGATTGTTCTCCTTTTTCCAATTCCATCATATTTCAACAAGAGGAAGAAAAGAAAAAAAAACAGAAAAATCTATAGGGAAAAATGTTGAAATTAAAAAACAACAGGAACAACAACAACAACAAACTAAAACAAAACCAAAAGAAAGCAGTATATATATACGTTGCTGAATATTGTATGGGCAACAGGTGATCTTCTGGGGAATGAGACGTTAATCACAATGCTTATATGCCTGTATGAGAAGGAGACTGGAGGCCTCTGCTGATTTCTCAAACCCCACAAGGTGGAGAGCCTAAATCTCCCACCAGCCCTCTTTAAAGGCACTTTAAAGTGCTAAACTTGCCTATCAGAAACTTTCCCAGGAACGTACCTGTTGGCTGGGATCACTCCTGAAGTGGCTATCTTTTTACCCAGTGTGCCAAAATCGGTCTCACTCTATGCCCCTGAGGTCTAAGGCCTTAAAGTCTCTCAGTCCCCGCATTTAGGTTGTTCAGTCACTAGATTACTAGCTCCTGCCTGATCCTTACTTTGAGACCCTGAGGGGGGAGCTTGCTGGGGCATTTCTCCCACAATGGCTCCTTGTGCACCACAGCAGAAGACTATTACCTGCATTTGGCTTAGTGGCTCAGTCTGGGGCCCTAGACAATGCTTACAGTGCTCTGCACTCCAGCCCAAGTTTTCCAAAGGTAGTTCAACTGAGTGCCAAGTCCAAAAAAACCAAAACAGCTGACAGGTAAGGCCTTTCCTGTTTGCAATATCACTGTTGGTGTACTTACAGCTGCTGGCAGGACTAGACCGAAAGAACACATGCAACCACTTGGTTGTTTTCCTTTGCTTTTGTCCTCCTCATGGGGTCCTGACATGACCTGATGACTCCCTGTATCCTCAAAGGGATGTTTGTGGGCAGATCCTACCAGCCAGAGTTGCATGGAGTCCAGTCTCCTCAGACTCACAAAGCCCAGTTACAAGGAAGTTTTTACTTGGCCTCCATCTGTCTGCTCCCCAATAAATCCACTTTCTAGTTTTCTTTTCTTTTCTTTTCTTTTTTTTTTTTGTAGAGACAGAGTTTCACTTTATTGCCCTCGGTAGAGTGCCATGGTGTCACACAGCTCACAGCAACCTGCAACTCCTGGGCTTAGGCGATTCTCCTGCCTCAGCCTCCCGAGTAGCTGGGACTACAGGCCACTTTCTAGTTTTCTAATGTATGATTGCCACATGCACAATAGATGAGGAAAATTGTAAAAATGGAAAAAAGCTTATAGAATAAGGGTATAGGGAATGAAAATACTTTTGAACTGTTGGGCTATGTAAACTTTTTTTTAAGGCTCTATTATTTTATTTTATAATTTATTTTTATTTTATTTATTTTATTTCTTTTTTTAGTTTATTATGAAATCATAGCGGTGTACATTAATATGATCATGGATCACCATACACTGGTTATATAGACCATTTGACATATCTTCATCACACTCGTCAACATAGCCTCCTGGCATTTTCTTAGTTATTGTGTTCAGACATTGATATTCTACATTTACCAAGTTTCATATGTACTTTTGTAAGATGCACCATAGGTGTGATCCCACCAATCACCATCCCACCACACATCCTCTCCCCTCCCCTCCCTCTCCCCCTTCCCCATATTCTTAGATTATATCTGGGTTATAGCTTTCATATGAAAGCCATACATTAGTTTCATAGTAGGGCTGAGTACCTTGGATACTTTTTCTTCCATTCTTGAGATACTTTACTGAGAAGAATATGAAGAATATCAGCTATGTAAACTATTATTACAAAAAAGTCAAAATGTTCAAAAAAATTAAAAAGTACACAAAGTAAAAAAATACAGGAAGATAGGGTTAGTTTATTATTGAAGAATAATTTTTAAGTGAAATTTAGTGTAGCTAAGTGTAAAGTGTTTATAAAGTCTACAACTGTATTTAATAGTCCCCTAAACCTTCACGTTTACTCACCAGTCACTCGCTGACATATGCAAAGGAACCTCTAATTCTGTAAGCTTCATTCATGGTGTATATCCTGTGCAGGCATACCATTTAAAAACACCTTTTATACTGTATTTTTAGCCTGGCTTTGCAATGTTTAGATATATTCAGATATACAAATGCTTGCTGTCTCATTTTCCTACTATTTTCAAAATGTTCCTTACAGATTTGTAGTCTAACATCACCAGGCCATATGACATAGACTAGGTGGGAGGCAAGTGGTAGCATCAGCACTGAAAAGTGGGGAAACAGGCCTTAGGCCAATCTGGCCCTTCAGATCCTCAAGTTTGGCCCCTCAACCAAATCCAAATTTCACAGCAGAATAATTCTCTTTATTAAAAGGATTGGTTCTGTAAAATTTGGATTCAGTTAAAAGGCTACATACAACGATCAAGAAGGCAACAAGTTCCCCACCACTTTAACATACATGTGTGTATAAAGACCCTTTCACTGTGCTAATACACATTTATTTGATTAGTCCTGGTGGGAATACCATTCAAGGAAGGCTCGTGTGGCCAACTCCAGGCTCCTGATTCCTGCTTATTTCTACTTTACCATTACCGTGCAGGTCACACTGCAAAGTTCCCAGGGCCTCTCACCTTTCCCAAGGTATCTTTATTAGCTTAGATTGAGAGCATTTATTTAAATGTTTACCTATTTCTGCTGGGTGTGTTGGCCAAAACCTGTAATCCCAGCACTCTGGGAGGCCGAGGTCGGTGGATAGCTTAAGATCAGGAGTTGGAGAACAGCCTGAGCTGGATCAAGACCCCATCTCTACTTAAAATAGAAAATGACCCCCGTGTCCTGGCAGGTGCCTGTAGTTCCAGCTACTAGGGAGGATGAGGTAGGAGGATAGCTTAAGCCCAAGTGGTTCACGTTGCTCTGAGTTATGATGCTGTGGCATTCTTCCCAAGGTGAGAGAGTGAAATCATTTCACAAAAGTAAATAAAGGAAAAAATAAAGAAACAAAGAAAGAATTACATAAATTCATTAATAAATGTTTACATATTTTGGGCGGCGCCTGTGGCTCAGCGGGTAGGGCGCCGGTCCCATATGCCGGAGGTGGCGGGTTCAAACCCAGCCCCGGCCAAATAAAAAAAAAAAATAAAAAAAAAAAAAAAAATAAATGTTTACATATTTCAAACATATGAAACCGAATAATAATATTTTGCTGGTTGAGCTACATTTGTTTCCCTAAAGCACAGAAAGGAGGGATGGGTGGGGAAAGGAAGAGCAGAGAGAGGGAAGGAGTGAGGGGGTGGGATCTTGGTGTTTGCCACACCTTTGGGGGGCACGACATGATTATAAGAGGGACTTTTCCTTGGATGGATTTTCTTCATCATCATAATTTCAACCTATCGTTACACCATGGCTAGGTCAAAATACCTTCCTTTGTTTATCCAACACACGGCTGTTGTTGAAATTCTCATTAAATGTGGATATTTTTCTTATGGAACTTTTTCTTAAGTAGAGGAGTGAAACATCCCTTAAAAATATCTTGTTTTATAGTATAATATAGTGAATACATATAATGTCTATAAGAATTTATTAAATCTTATACAATGTTCATTGGTCCACTTGAGATATGTGTTTATTTTCTTTTTTTTATTAATTGATTTATTTTTATTGTTAAATCATAGCCATGTACATTAGTGCAATCAAGGGGTACAATGTGCTGGTTTCATATACAATCTGAAATATTCTCATCAAACTGTTCAATGTAGCCTTCACGGCATTTTCTTAGTTACTGTATGTAGGCATTTGTATTCTGCATTTAGTAAGTTTTGCCTGTACCCATTCTAAGATGCACTGTAGGTGTAGCCCCACCCATCACCCTCCCTCCACCATAACCTCCCCCCTTACTTGTTTATTTTCAAATGGGACAATTTCTGAATTTACACTATAATAGATGTACATATTGCTCAGCTTCGAATTTGTATAATCTCCCTCTACAACCTACTTCTCAGTTTCTACATTAATTCTCTCTAGAATACTATGCAGTTAGAGAGATGGTCAGAAGTCTACCTTTTTCCCTCCACATCCCTGGGTTCTTTGTAAAGTTATTGACTTACACTTCTACCATCACTGCTTTGAAGTGATGGGGTATAACAATTCTGTGAAACCCAGACAAGGACAGTCTAGGGAAGGAGGATACCCACACCTGTGCAGTTACATTCCCCTGGCCTACAGTCCTCTAAGGGATTGGAACAGATGCGCTTTCTTTTCTGCAAAAGAATTCAAATGACTTTAATAACAGAATATGGTAAACTTATAGCTGTTTCAAACAGCTGTTGGGCTTTTTTCTATAACCTCATCAACTGGTACCATTCAGTGTTCTGTCTCCACCCTTTGTTGGTATTTTTCCACCCCTAAGTCTGGGTGTTTTCTATAGGTGACAACACATTGTGAGTTTTCTAAGCCTTTTTCATATACACCTGATGAATTCCCTAGAAAGTAGAGGATACTGTGATCCCCACTGTGCATGTATTTGACTGGGGGACAGAACTGAAACACACAGGACTTGTCCAGGGTCACACACAAGGTAAGGGAAGCAGCCTGTGACCCAGCCTTGTCTCCTCAGTGTGGGGGACTGTGGACTGAGGGGCTATGTTTGTAGAATAGTGTACAGGTGAAGAGTTGACATGGGGAAGAGTGTGAGGGCCCAGTGGTGGAATCTTGCAAAAGTGACCTCACTTCCTTGGTGATAGATCCCAACAGAACTTAGAACCCTTGGTTACCAGGGAGCCACATTCAGGAGACAGGCCTGTGTCCTGCTCATTTGGTGGGAGAAGTTCAGGAGAACAAGATGTTCTCCTGCTGTGTCGCACCTTCCCGTTGTTCTCACTTGAAGAATGGCCGAGGTGTAGGCCTTATCTGGCTTTGCCAATGTTGGCTCAGCCTCTGTTCCAGATGCCTCAGGCAACCTGGCAGGGGGCATCTACAGGTAGCACAGGGCAGCCCCATGGAGGCTCTTCCAGGCATGGTCTCACCTGTGTCTGGGGAGTGATGAGACGAGATGAGGGAACACCTACTGTACAGGAGCAGGTTGGCAGTTATGGGAATCCCGTGTGGTTGTCAGGTTCATACCCCAGGACCCCAGGTCCTGGGTGGTGGGACAGAATGGTGAGTGTCAATTACATGTTTGTCTACTCAGATGTCATTCCCAAGACATCAATCAGTCATCTGCCTTCTTCCCTGGTGGGAGGTCTGTTCAAATGCTCTTCTGGACCTGTTCTGGGGAGCAGAATCTTTAAGGGGGGGTCCCCTGTGGAGAGTGCCAGGCAGCCACTCATGCCACTCAGTATGACTTCGGGCACTCTCTTTGCAGAGCTCCATTCAAGAGATCCATGAGTAGCCACTGGAGAACTCTAAATATTCCCTCTCCTGGGATGAAGAGCAAGTACACCAGGCCACCTAGCCAGGTCAGTGCTGCACTGGGGTGAGAATGGCCACAGAGGGGTCCCCACAGTCACCAAGAGGGATGCCCAGGCTATGTCCGAGGGCAGTTTTACCAATTGAGTGACCTACGATACCCTCACTAAGTAATCTGGATTTTGGCTGGGTGCGGTGGCTCACACCTGTCATCACAGAACTTGAGAGGCAGAGGCACCCGGGTGAATTGCCTGAGCTCACAGGGTTGAAACCAGCCTGAACCAGAGCATGATCTCATTTTTAAAAAATAGCCTGGTATTGTGGCAGGCAGCTATAGTTTCAGCTCTTGGGTGGTTGTGACCAAAGAATCTCTTAAGCCCAAGAGTTCAAGGTTGCTGTGAGCTGTGAAGGCATGGCAGCCTATGGGAGGGCAGCCAAGTGAGACTCTGTCAGAAAAAAGAATCAGTCCTCTGGATGTCCCCATTCGCAACTTGATAAGACACACCATCCTTGCTCACATACTTGTGGGGATGTCAGAGAAATTGTTTCCTGTAGTTTTGACTATATCCTAGTCTAGAGATTGTTCCCCATGTGGCTGCTGCTCTCACGGCTTTAGTGACTGGTCTCCGTGGTCCCCCAGAGAGGGCAGGATGCTCCCTTCCCCACCAGGCTTCTCCAACACTTAACTGACATCACTCCAACCTGGGGGGCTATACAAAAATGGAGGGGTTACATACAAAAGGATGTAAAGCTATTGCATGCTCTTGTGTGTAAGGTGCCATCTCCAGAACAACTCCTTGTAGCACCCACCTGGCAGGAGGCCATTTCCCGCTGTGGTCCAACCTGTCAATGCTGGAGTTGCCTGACTGGAACAATCTTATTTCTTAGTCAGCCATGCTGCAGGGAATGTGCTGTGCGTCCCAATTGGCTGGGAAGGTTTTGGGGGTTGGCAGAACTTAGCTCCAAGGCTGAAGGACTCTGTCAACAGAAAGTTACTTTCTCTCACTTCTGGAGGCTGGAAATTCCCACCTAAAGCTGCAGCTGGGGAAGTGTCTCGGAAGCCTCTCTCCTTGGCCTCAGTGGGGCTGCCTTCCATCTCCGTGTTAGCAGAGAGCTCCTCTGTCATGCCTCTCTGTGTCCTTCGCAATCCTCATATAAGGACACCAGTCCTATGCAATTCGGGGCAGGTAACTTCAAGAACCTTTTGTCCTAATTCAGTCAGGTCTGAGGCTCAGGGGATCGGACATGAACGTATGAATTTTGGCCCATGACATGTCATCAGGCGGGCTCCCAGGAAGGGGGTGCTGGGTGACAGGTTGCATGTAGACAGTTGTTTTGGGTGTGGCCACTGACCCTTCCAGACCTGCTGTGGCACGGACAGGACTCTGAATGTCCCTGCTCCTCTGTATCCAGCCTCCCTCATTGATAATATTGTTTTAAGTGTTTTCTGATCTAGATTCTGTGGGAAATACAATCAGATCATTGCTTCCATTTCCAGTTTCATGATGGACACCTGGGAGTCACATTTCAGTGTCTTCATACACTGAAATGTACGAAATGTATTTGGGGTTTCTCTCCCCTGAGTCACCTGCCCAGCCCCATAGCCCTGAAACCAGCTTTCTCACCCTGGGGTCTCACGGCATTTGCCCCTATGCCAGGCTCAGAGTTGCTGATTCTGTTTCTCAAGACTCCATTTAATGTAACAAAGACAGACACCTGTGTTTATCTCTGTGGAGAGACCTCTCCTAGATGCTAGGTCTCCACATAGAGGGGGAAAACGGGCTGCTCCAAGACCCTGTCACCATGGGAGAGAGGCTCAGCCTCTAGCAGCAGTTCAACCTGTGGGTCACGACCCCTTTGGGGGTCAAACGACCCTTTCACTTGGGTTGTCTATTACCAGATATTTACTTTAGCATTCATAAAAGTAGAAAAATAATTTTATGCTTGGGGGTCACCACAACATGAGGAACTGTATTAAAGCATCTCGGCGTTAGGAAAGTTGAGACTACTGCAAGGAGCTTAGGGGGAAATACATGCAGCCCTCCCTGGAAGGGCCGCTGCTCTGACCCATGGGCTGGTGACAGCCATGTGACATCCCAGAGCCTGAGTTTTCTCATCTGCACAGTGAGGGCAATTTCAGAACTCACTGGCACAATGCTCCTCATACAGGTTGTCTGAGCAAGGCATTATTGTTCTGCCTAAGAAAGCCCCTGAAGCCCCCTGGAAGGTGTCACTGGTTACATGAAGCTCTTCGTGCCTATCACATTTTACGAGAAAAGTGTAGAATTGTTTCCACCTTGGACACCCATGACTTCTACGTACACAAGTCTCTGAAGGGCTGGAGCTTCCTGCATTGAGCATCAGACCCCATTGTCTGGAGGGGCAGGGTCACTAACTATGTATCCTTCTTTGGCCCCACTAGAATGGAAATGAGTCCACCCTCTCCTTCAGGAGCTCAAACTGATGAGCACCTCCCAGCCAGCCACTAGGGAGATGGTGGTGAGCTCCATGGTTCCATTCTTTCTGGCTCGAACCATCTCTTCCACCACCTCCCAGGGCTCCTACCTGGATGTCAGCACCGTGTCATGGTTCTTGGAGAAACTGTGGGGGAGGTGAGTGCCCAAGGCACAGTGCTGAATGCCACATACCAGCCATGTGTGGATGTCAATTGCAGCTCCTCTGACCCTCACTTTACTCCTGTACAAAGTGGTCAGAGGATGAACTTCATGGGGTTTTTGTGGGGACTGAATGGAATAAGAGGTGGCAGGTGGGTCCCTCACTCCTGACTCTGTGGAGAGGCTCCAGGGGGTGCTGTGGCTGTTCACATTTCCCACCTGTCTCTCTCCTCACAGAAGGCACTCTCTGCCTCACACCTCAGTAGCCCACACTCCTCCCTGTGTGGGAAAATCACACAGAGAGCAAACCTGCTCCATCTTGTAGAGGTTTGAGTTTCCTTCAAGCTGGTCTCTGTCCTTGAGAGAACAGGGTTTCCTGGGGTGGGGAAATAGTCCCCAGGACCACTTAGATATCTGGAAAGGCTCTGTCAGAGTCATTCATGAGCCAGCTGCTTCGGATGGGCACTTTCTAGAAATGTAGCTTAATTTAATGAACAAAGGGGATGACTGAACTTGGGCCCAAGCTCTGTACAGGGAGGCAGGAAGTCAGAGCAGACACCCAGGAGGTCGCATCCTCCTCCTACAGGACCTCCTGGCATCGTCTACGCACAGAGGCAAATTCCACATTCTGACCAGGGTAACAAACCCCAGGACCAACTCAAAAGCGATGCATTTATGGTCCAATGAAAACCCCCCTGATCCTTCAGTGTATGAGGACTCTGTACACTGTGGCTAGGGAGAGAAGCCAGAACCTTGTTTTCACCCAATTTAGGACTCCCATGAGAGGGCTGAGGTCAGGAGATTCAGGGAAGAAATGAATCAAGAAGACCTGTGGATGGGGTGCCAGGTCCCTGCATAGAGAGGAGTGGCTGGGCTCAGAGCTGGCCTTCAGGGCCCCATTCTCAGCACAGTCGCTTCCCAGCTCCACCCATCACATGCACCCCACACTCCCTCCCTGACTGTAGCACCAGGGAGCCCAGACTGGAGTGATGATGAGCACCCTGCTCACACTCCAGCCTCCAGACAGAGCCCTGAGGGTCCAGGGGTGTCGAGGTCCATGTGTGGCCGTGAGGCTGACAATGGTAATGGGAAGTGGAGGTCCACAGTGGTGTATCCATTCCTGACCCATGGGTAGCACAGACAACTGGGGTAGGTCAGTCTGTCTTGTAGACTAGAGTTTCAGGCCCAGGTACCCAGAATGACACAGTCCTCAGGGGTGAACTGGGAAGGGTGTGGGATGAAAGACCAGGCTTCTGACTCAGCTTCCACTTGCCACCTGCAGAACTACCTCTTCCATCTGCATCTCCTGGCCAGAAGGATACCCTGTGGTCTTCGGGCAGCCTCTGAACTATGCAGGGCTCATGGGTCAGGTGGCTCATATAGAGGTCACCCCATCCAAGTCACACCTGGAGCATCAAGCAAACATTGCCCTTGCCTGGATGGAGCACCTGGGGCCCATTGGGCAGACACAGAGGGTGAGATGGCCACAGTGGACCAGCTTCCCGAGGGAGGAGTTTGGGGCTGAAATTCCCTTTATGGTGGGGAGGTCATGGTGTGTTTGGATAAGCCAGTAGGGAGTGACAGATGCTGCTGACTTCATCTCCTTTTCTATCTCCGGCTCAATGTCCAGATCAACAGGCACTCCCACTGCTGGCGCTAGTGACAGCCCCACCAGGTCTGGGAGAGCAGAGGCCTGCTCTGGAGCCAGGGACACCCGCTGCCCTGCATCTGCCACTTCATGTGGAGCCAACATCAGGGCCAGAGCCAAGGGCAGCACCAGCACCTAGGACAGGGCCATCGCCAGTGACAACAGGAAAGGCACAACCAGAACCAATTCCAGGGCTCTGCTGTCCTAGTGCTGTGCCTGAGAGGAAGCAGCACAATTCGGAGCTGCCTCCCATCATGGACTACACACCCAAACATCTGGCCAAGCAGCTGACGTCATGGATGCGTTGAGCAGCTGCTCAGACCTCCTTTCCTGACCATAGGCCAACCATCTGGTCCCACCCTGCTCCACGTCTTATGAGCCATGCCCCCTGGATTAGTTTCTTCCTGTACGTGCTGTCCCTGTGTCTGTGAGGTAGCTGCACACAGCAACTGCGTACATCCAATGGGAGGGACCGTGCGCGGGTGGGCCCCAGCCCACTCCATGCAGGAGTAACCGACTGTGCAGGCGCCCAGGTTGCTCAGCCTCCTGCCCAGGAGGCCTCACCAGCCTCAGCAATTGCTAGACACCTGGCACATACTCCATTGCACACCAGACACCCCTACTGAGCCCCTGGAGGCAGCTGCCACATGCAAATGTGCGTCTCAAAGGAAAGAAGACCTCTGCACACAGGTGGCCCAGGAAGGACAGGGCTGAGCCATCTTGCAGACTCCTGGGGTCCATGAGAATGGCCTGGGGGAACACACCACATGCTGTTCTCTACTTGTCTGGCTCTATGCATGTGGTGCCCTTAGTGAAATGCAAATGAAACCCTGACTAGTCTGGGAGAGCCAATTCCAAAGCTCAGAATATGGTCACCAGCCTGGCTCAGCGGCTGACTACAGACTCAGAGCTGGTCTGGGCCGTGCCCATGTGCATCTTTCTTCCTCCCCAGGAGAAGTTCAAGAAGGTGCTGCCCTGGGAGTGCCTGGGCTCCATTTGGGTTACCTGGGAGATGGACAAGGAGCATGTGGTACCCACAGTCTGGGCAGCCCTCACACACTCTTTTAGTGTGTTGTTGTCATTTGTGGTTACTATTTGCCTGGGGACCCGCACCATGAAGGCCAAGGACAGGGCCAGGGTGCTGGAGCTGTGGATCCAGGTGGCCAGGGTAAGCCGCAGGAGGGCCCAGGACAGGGCCAGGGTGTTGGGGCTCTAGATCCAAGTGGCCCAGGTAATCTGTGGGAAGGCCCAGGACACTCATTTCCCCTCTGTCAGATCTCTAGTTTGATGAACAGGGTCGGATCCCCTGAACAGCCCCTAGCCCATCCTGTCAGTGGCACACTGACTTTGACATCCATGCCAGTGGCGGGACTCACTTCCCATGTGGACCCTACCTTGGATTGAACTAGAATCGTCCTCCCTGTGTGTGAAACTCACTGGGGCCCGCATTGCTCTCCTGTGTCTCCCTTGGCCTCTGCCTCCCAGAGGGGAAAGGTCAGCAGAGGGGGTGCACCTGGGGCTGGGGGGCCCTTAACTCCCCACCTCACGGTGCATCGGCTTCCCTCCCCAGGAGTGCATGGCGGTGAAAACCTACTCTCACCTTTTCACGCCATAGTCTCTGCCCTCAAGGGAAGGCCTATCTATCCGTAGGCTGAAGAAAACCTGGAGGGCGGTGTCCAGTTGGGTGGGCTTCTGAACTCCTGTGGTGCACCTGGCACCTCCCCTGGGTCTTCCATGTCCCTTCACTGCACTGGGGAGGGGCTGGGAGTCCAGGTGCTCTGGACAGGGCCTCTCAGTCCCCTGGGATGCGGGCCCCATTGACTACCTCAGGACCTAGTTTTCTTCAGTGTGTGGCACGGGATTTTGCCACATTGGAGACATTCAAGTGTCTACTGCACAGCAAATCTAAGCTGAGCAACTGAGTTGCTCAGTAGAAATAGGGCTGGGCCAGGTGACCCGCAGGACAGCAGCCACTTCAGTCCTGTGGAACCCCTGGGACTCAGGAACCCAGAGGAAACGCAAATCCTGCCCATGTGGCTCCTTTGCATCCCCGGTGAAGGGAATGTGAACTCACCCTCCTGCCCGTTACTCCCTCACTTCTTTCTTTCTCCTCTGCACAGCGAAAGCTCCAGAGCTTACGAACACCTGTGTGCACGAGATGATGGCATGACCAGGGAAAAGCTAAGACAGGTAAAGGGTGGCCAGAGATGGGGACAGGTGTTTAGAGGGCACCAAGAGAGCTGAATTTGGAAAGGGTCCCGGGCCAGGGGGTTTTGGTTAATTTTCTCACTGATAGTTTCCCTGTAAAGTACCCGTCCTCAATCCTGTGCAGTCTGACTAACAGAAGGGAAAAGTGTCTGACCGGGGGCAGGTGGGTGCACGCTGGGGCTCTGGCCATGGGGCTTTGCCGGCTGTTCAGCAGGGATGAACGGCAGACTTAGTAGGCCTGTGGCTCCCACGCTGCTCACTCAAGTTATGGAGCTTCAGGCCTTGGGGAATATATATGTATATAGATAGATAGATAGATAGATAGAGAGAGAGAGAGAGTGAGAGAGAGAGATAATAATATATACTATTTTTAATATACATATATATAGAGATAATAATATATATATATTTTTTAATTAATTCATCGCTGTGTACTTTAGCAATCGTGGGGTATCGTGTGCTGGTTTTATATACAATTTGAAATATTTTCATCTAACTGAAACCAGCCAGATATTCTTCAGGAGGCCAGGCCCCTGCTGCTGGGTGTGTGGTGAGGGCAACTGTGGCAAAATCTCTAGACACACGTGGAGGCCAGCTACATGCCCCAAGTGACACAGCAAGTGGGTGTGGGACACAGGGGCGGGTTTAGAATCAGAGCTCACTGAAGGGACTGTAGCACTGCACCAGCTGAGTCTGGTCAGGTGTCCACAGTGCGAATTCAGGGTCCTGAGAATAGCTGAGTGGGGGCGGTGTCTCACTGACCTTGTCCTGACCCTGGCAGCGGGGTATCTCTAAGCTGGCTCTCCTGGAATTCAACCCCCAGAGAGCCCAGATGATACAGCACAAAGAGAAGGTGAGCTTATCTTGGCAGGGGTGGGGAGGGTCACGGGGACAGAAGGTAGAGCCTCCCTCCCAGCTGGGGCTTCCTCATCATCAGAGCAGGGGCCTCTTCCTAGGCCCTCCCTCCCGCAGCTTGTGCCTCAAAGGCCCACATCAGATGGACCAGGGCAAGGTTCAGGAAAAGGTTGGCTCAGCATGCCCTTAGGGCAGGGTGGGGCCAGGGATCACAGGACACTGTGACCTGTGAACATCCCAGGGCTCTAGGTGGCCATGGGTGCAGCTGGGGGAGGAGAGCAGGAGAATTGAAGGAGGGAGCTTAAGGTCTCTGGATGCTCCAAGTAGGAGACTTCTGTAGGGGTCCAGGAGACAGGGGTGATGAGATTCCAGGGGACAGGACTGGGCAGGCCACCTGCGGGTGGGTGCTCATCACCACTCCCACCCCAATGACACAGGGCGTCATTCCCTTTCTCGGAACCATGCTCAAAGACCTAGTCCAGCTTTACGAGGCGTTGCATAATGATAAGGATGTGAGTGTTCTGGGCAGCACCCTGGGAACCAAAATCCTCAGGCTGGGGAGAGACATCCCTGGACTAAGCCCTGAGAACTCAGCACTCTGCAAAACTCCTCCCAGAGAGCCTCCTGGCCAGGCCTGTGAGCTGGGGTGTCAGGCTCCACATCAGTCTCCAGTCCCTGCTCCCAAGGCAGAAGCTGCTGAGCTGCACTCAGCCTCTCCCTCAGGGGCTGCCCACGGGAGGAGGTGAAATTGGCCCCTCCACACTCAGGCAGCTCCCATGTGGCTCCAAACTCTTGGGGCCCCTCTCTCTGGCATTGGCTGTGTTCTGCAGGGAAATGTGCTCAACATAACACAAAGGAAAAAGTGGGTAACTGGGGACGTCTTTCTGGGGGAGCATAAAATGTGGAATTCAGAGTCTCCCCTGGGTGGACCTTCCCTGGCTCCATCCACTGCACCCTAGTTTTCCTGGGAGGGTTTGACATACGGAGAAGGAGTCTGTTCCCATGAAGCATGCAGGATGAGAATGCACACCAATTCCTGGAGAAAGGGCAGTTTATACCCAACTGTGAGGACAGACTGGGCCTTCCCAGGATTGGAGGGGAGAAGGGGACCGCTCCATATAAAAGCCCCAGAGAGCGGCCCCTGCCTCTCCTCTCCACCTGGCCATTCAGGATCTTTCCCCTGGCCCAGTTGGAGTCCATTCTTCTCTCAGACTTCAGGGCATCAGAGTCCTCCAGCAGCTGCAGTTGTTCCAAGTGACTGTGGATAATTTCCACTTTGAACTGGACAATGAATTTCAGTCCTGGTTCTAAACCATGAAGCGACTGCACAAGTGCAAGAAGTGAGGGCCTGCAAGGTTGGCAGAGGATGGGGGGACCTTTGTGCATCTCTGCTCAGGACTCTGTCTGGTGGCCAGCTGCAAAGAGTGTGTCCCCATGGTTCCCTGGTCATCAACGTTCCCCGGTGCATGGTGACTGTTGGGTGCCAGAAGTCCAGGCCTGCCAGGCAGACCCTGGAAGGGGGACCTGAGTTTTGGTTCCCAGTGGCCTCATAGCTGCCTCTCCGTCCTGCAGCTACAACTTCTCCCGAGAGCTGGAGCCCCGATTTGCATAGGCCAAGAACAACATCAAGGCCAAGGAGACCTGTCCTGGGACTATGTCCACGTTTGAGTTTTGTTTCTTTACTCTGCCCTTTCACCCCTTGTGGAACCGTTTATTTACTCTCCCCTGCCACTCCCTTAACCAGCGTTTATTTACACTTCCCTTACACCCCCGGAAACATGTGCATTTACCCCGCCCTTCCGCTCCCTTTTCCTGGTACCTAGATTCCTTATTACTTGCTCCTCATCCCTGGGTTTTAGTTAAAGTCATAAATATATGTTACACATTGTTATCCTTCTTCCTTGTGATTTTTTCTCTATAGCTTTCTTAGATACAGTCGGTATCATTTTGAGAGTGTGCTCTGTCAACGCCCGGATGCCACAGACATGAAACTCTTCATGATCTGAGGCTGTTACACACCTATGTGAATGGAAGGTAGCTGTGTGGAGCTCCATGTCTCTTGTATAAAGTTTCTGCGAAGACATCCTCATGAATGACATCTGGAGGATTGTCTAGTATCTGCTTTAAAAATGCTTCCTTTTTTGAGTCAGTGTCCCTTTTTGTAACTTTGGTAGAGTACGATGGCATCATAGCTCACAGCAACCTGAAATTCCTGGGCTAAAGTGATTCTCATGCCTCAGCCTCCCAAGTAGCTGGGACTACAGGTACCTGCCACAATGCTGGGCTATTATAGACACGAAGTCTCATTCTGGCTCAGGCTGGTCTCGAGCCTGTGAGCTCAGGGAATCTACCTGCCTTGGCCTCCCAAGTGCTGGGATTACAGGCATCCTAAATTTTTTTCTTTCTCCTACACTTTGTAGTATGGATTTGGAACACCTCCAAACTGCCTTCATGTCACCATTTTCACCCTAATAGCAGCACCAGACAAAACACTACAACTTGATCTTTATTACTAAAAGTGAATGTGGATCATCACAAAGGTCTTCATCCTCATTCTCCACTCACACTGGTTGAGAAGCAGGAGGAATATGCGGGATTGGTCGAGCTGAAAAGAGTGGCTCACAGAAGAGGTGGACATGGGTTCCCCCATGTTGGTAGAGTTTGTCCTGCAGACTCCACTCTGGAGGTGCAGACCGCCTGAAGGTTGGTGAAAATGCCAGAATGGACATATTTTCGAGTTCAGTTATCATAGAACAATGGATTTTGGAGAAGCTGACTATCAATAACAGCTTCGTTGGTGCTGCACAAGCAACATTTCCTGAACCAGGACACCACTCCACCCTATGGTCTAGTAGTAGTAAATTGTTTTCAAATACAAGTAAATACTTTGCTAGCAGCATCATCACCCTAAACATACCCTACCTGGTGTTTCTCATCAGCTCCTTTGTGTGCTTTAAGCTTGTCCCATTATCATTTGACTTTAGAGTACTAATGGTTTAACTCCTCATCACCAAAGATTGAGGGCCTGCGGGTTGAGAAACTTCACTTTTGAAAAGATAATGTTAGATTCTCCAAAGAAGGTCCTATTTCTCCTTGCTCATGCTAGTTTTGGGGGAGAGTAAATATCCCTGTTGTTTGTTCTATTTCTTTCTTCTATTTTCTCCATAAGTGTGTAATGGAACACAATGGTAAAAGGGGGATTGTAGCCCCAGACTGTAGAGATTCTTTCTCTAGCTCTGTTATTCTGTGTGTGACCTTGAGAATATTATTTAAGCCATGGCTTCTTGTGTTCACTATAAAATGAAGATTGTGTCACTTTAATTGCTGTGAACATTAAATGGCTTGATATTTATAAAGTGCATTAAACAGTTGTTGGCACATTGTGTCACCCTTGTAATTGCTTGCAGTCATAAGAATAGTTCTTATCTCAAATTCGGGGTCTTCAAGTAGTACTGCCATTTTAAAAGTATGAGTCTTATTTTTAAGCCCTTGAAAAAAGTGAGAGGCTTCAGGTGAGATGAACATTTGGCTGGGCAGGGTGGCTCACACCTGTCATCCTAGCAGGCTGGAAGCCTGAGGTAGGTGGATTGCCTGAGCTTAGGAGGTGGAGACTAGCCTGAGCAAGAATGAGACCTAGTCTCTACAAAAAAAATAGAAAAATTAGGTTGGCACATGGTGGGCACCTGTAGTCCCAGATATTTGGGAGGCTGAGGCAATAGGATCGGATCGTTGGAGACCAGGAGTTTGGGGTTGTTCTGAGCTCTGACACCATAGCACTGCAGCCTGGGGCAACAATGTGAGTCTCTGTCTAAATGAACAAAAAAAAAAAAGAAATCTTAGAGATGTGTGCCATCCTCACTGCACCACCCCATGCATTCCTTTCACTTGCCACCTCTTCCCTAGCACAGCTTGGCAGCTGCTCCAAAACTTGGGGACAATGTAAAAGCCTATTCAATCTTTCAGTTTAGTTGACCTTGTGGCTACTGGTCCCACTCCTGCTTTACCTTGTGAAATATTTGGAATCCCACTGGTGCTTTCCCAGGAGGCAGTGCCACTCTCCGATTGCATCAAAATTATCACTGAGTTTTCAAATGAAGGAAAAAAATCACCCCCACAGAGTTGTGCTTATATAAACAATAAAACTTGTAAATGGTGCATCAAAAGCCAGACGCCTCAAAGTGTCCATGCAGTTGGGTCACATGGCACTCAAGGAGCTACACAGTGGTTGCCATGGATACAGAGCTTACCTTGAAGGTTTTAACTGCCATGCACTGATCATTTCAAGCCCACTGCGCAGTAACTTCAGTTTTATTTTATTTGATTTTTTTAATGTAATTACAAACATCAGTCACAGGAATTGGCAGAAATGGAAGGAAGGAATTTCTAAGACAACATTCAACACACACATAATATTTAAGGAGCATAATTGCATATAATGATTTTTAGAAAATTTCCCTTTTTCCCCCACTCTGTTTTCTAAACAGTCATCCTCAATGGCAATTTTCTGACCCTTCTCGGTTTATGAGTGCCATTTATAAGATTACCGTAAAGATTTTTTCTGTAAACATTGGTGACTGGTGGTTATCAATGATCTCTAATATCTCTCTCATCAATGACTCCACTCAGGCACATGAGAAGGAACTTGACCAGAGAGACCTCAGCACCTGAGAATTTTTAATTACTTCATTCCATGGATAATATTGCTAAAGTGTGAATTTGAACATAGAGAGGAATACACACATAAGGTTAGCTAAAGAGAGAAAGAATGACAAACAGTCATATTGTGATTTGGGGTACAAAGATTCAATAGGCTGGAAGTGAAATGGTTTCCCAAAGGAAGCAAACAATGGGCAAAATTCTCAGAAATGTAGTGGAGAATGATTTTATTTGTAATCAAATACTTCTCTTGTAAGTCAAATCTGTAAACTAAGCGTAGATTCATCTTCATATCTGCAGATAGGAGAGCACTGTTATACAGGCAGAAGGCACTTGATGATATTTCTCTAATAATTGTGATCACCACCTCTCCTAGTGTGACCCAGCTAATGAAAAGAAAAGCTATAAGGATATCGGTTATAGCCTAAAAGCAACCCTATCTCTTAGGCTACCCTAGTACTTTGTTACGTTTCCCTCCTTCTGGGAATGACTAAAACTTTCTCACCCCCACCAGTGAGTTCTCTGATCACTGACCTTGGCCATCCCTGTTCCCTTCCCTGTAGCCGTGGTCCTCTCTCCTGCCATCTCTCTGGGCAATGCTGGCTCACCTGCTAACTCTGAGTGGCTGTTGCTTTATGCTCAATTCTCCCATAAATACAGGTCTGACCCAGTAGCTATTCTGCAAGCCAACTTCATGAAAACTATTACACTAGGTTATGGAAAGGGTACCCAATATAGTGAAGAATTCTTTAAGCACACTAACAGAAATCGGGGTTAGTTTTGTTTTGTTTTCTTTTTTTTCTTTTAATACTAAAAAGGTATTATTTATTTTTTTTTATTTATTAAATCATAGTTGTGTACAATAATATGATCATGGGGCACCAGACACTTGGTTCATAGACTGTTTGACACATTTTCATCACACTAGTTAACATAGCCTTCCTGGCATTTTCTTAGTTATTTTGCTAAGACATTTACATTCCACATTTACTAAGTTTCACATATACCCTTGTAAGATGCACCGCAGGTGTAATCCTATCAATCCCCCTCCCTCTAACCACCTCCTCCTTCGCTCCCCACGCTTTACCCCGTCCTCCTATACTTAGGTTGTAGCTGGGTTATAGCTTTCATGTGAAGGTCCTAAATTAGTTTCATAGTAGGGGTGAGTACATTGGTACTTTTTCTTCCATTCTTGAGACACTTTACTAAGAAGAATATGTTCCAGCTCCATCCATGTAAACATGAAGGATGTAAAGTCTCCATCTTTCTTTAAGGCTACATAGTATTCCATGGTGTACATATACCACAATTTATTAATCCATTCATGGATCGATGGACATTTCGGCTTTTTCCATGACTTAGCAATTATGAATAGGGCTGCAATAAACATTCTGGTACAAATATCTTTGTTATGATATGATTTTTGGTCTTCTGGGTATATGTCCAGTATAAGAATTACAGGATTGAATGGCAGGTCTATTTTTAGATCTCTAAGTGTTCTCCATATATCTTTCCAAAAGGAATGTATTAATTTGCATTCCCACCAGCAGTGCAAAAGAGTTCCCTTTTCTCCACATCCACGCCAACATCTCTGGTCTTGGGATTTTGTGGTATAGGCTAGTCTCACTGGAGTTAGATGATATCTTAAAGTAGTGTTGACTTGCATTTCTCTGATGATTAAAGATGTTGAGCATTTTTTCATCTGTCTGAAAGCCACGTGCCTGTCTTCTTCAGAGAAATTTCTCTTCAAGTTCCTTTCCCAGCCTGCGATGGGATCCCTTGTTTTTTTCTTGCTAATGCGTTTGAGTTCTCTGTGGATTCTAGTTACTAAACCTTTGTCGGAGACATAACCTGAAAATAGCTTTTCCCATTCTGAGGGCTGTTTGCTTGCTTTATTTACTGTATTCTTGGCTGTGCAGAAGCTTTTTAGTTTGATCAAGTCCCAATAGTGTATTTTTAAAGCTGCTTCAATTGCCTGGGGGGGATCTTTCTCATAAAAAACTTGCCCAACCCAATTTCTTCAAGGGTTTTCCCTGTACTCTCTTCTAGTATTTTTATAGTTTCAGGTCTTAAGTTTAAATCTTTAATCAAGTGAGAGTCTATCTTGGTTAATGGTGAAAGGTGTGGGTTCAGTTTCAGTCTTCTACAGGTTGCCAGCCAGTTCAGCCAGCACCATTTGTTAAATAGGGAATCTTTTCCCCATTGAATGTTTTTAATTGGCTTGTCAAAGATTAAATAACGGTAAGTAGCTGGATTCATCTCTTGGTTCTGTATTCTGTTCCAGACATCTACTTCTCTTTTCTGCCAGTATCATGCTGTTTTGATCACTATCAATTTGTAGTATAGTCTGAGGTTTGGTAGCCCTGATTCCTCCTACTTTTTTTTTTTATTTTTGAGTAATGCCTTGGCTTTTTGAGTTTTTTTTCTGATTCCATATAAAACAAAGTATTGTTTTTTCCAGATCTTTAAAGTATGATAGTGGAGCTTTAATGGGAATTGCGTTGAAATTATATATTGCTTTGGGTAGTATGGACATTTTAACAATGTTGATTCTTCCCAGCCATGAGCATGGTATGTTTTTCCATTTGTTAACATTCTCAGCTATCTCTTTTCTTAGAGTTTCATAGTTCTCTTTATATAGATATTTCACGTCGTTTGTTAGATAAACTC
Source organism: Nycticebus coucang (assembly GCF_027406575.1). Lineage (NCBI taxonomy): Eukaryota > Metazoa > Chordata > Mammalia > Primates > Lorisidae > Nycticebus > Nycticebus coucang. The sequence continues at coordinate 47,737,365 of NC_069782.1, forward strand.
CCAAATATTTCATCTTCTTTGGCACTACTGTGAATCGGATAGAGTCCTTAATTGTTTTTTCAACTTGATTATTGTTGGTAGATATAAAGGATACCGATTTATGGATGTTGATTTTGTAACCTGAGACACTGCTGTATTTCTTGATCACTTTTAAGAGTTTTGTAGTAGAGTCCCTACTGTTTTCCAGATACACAATCATATCATCTATGAAGAGCAAAAGTTTAATCTCTTTTGACCCTATGTGCATACACTTGATCACCTTTTCTTCCCTAACTGCAGTGGCTAAAACTTCCATTACAATGTTAAAAAGCAATGGAGACAATGGGCAGCCTTGTCTAGTTCCTGATCTGAGTGGAAATGATTCCAATTTAACTCCATTCAATATGATATTGGCTGTGGGTTTGCTGTAGATGGCCTCTATCAGTTTAAGAAATGTCCCTTCTATCCTAATTTTCTTAAGTGTTCTGATCATGAAGGGATGTTGGATGTTATCAAAAGCTTTTTCTGCTTTGATTGAGAGAATCACATGGTCTTTGTTTTTTAATTTGTTTAAGTGCTAGATTACATTTATAGATTTACGTATATTGAACCAGCCTTGAGACCCTGGGATAAATCGACTTGGTCATGATGTATAATTTGTTGCTGGATTCTGTTTGTTAGGATCTTGTTGAATATTTTTGCATCTATATTCATTAGTGATATTGGTCTATAATTTTCTTTTCTTGTTGGTTCTTTTCCTGGTTTGGGGATCAGGGTGATGTTTGCTTCATAGAAAGTGTTGGGTAGTTTTCCTTTTTTTCTACCTTTTGGAACAGATTGAGTAATATAGGTACTAATTCCTCTTTAAAGGTTTGGTAGAATTCTTGCGCGAAGCCATCTGGTCCAAAGCTTTTCTTTTTGGGCAGTTTTTTATGGTTGATATTATTTCTGAACTTGATATAGGCCTGTTCAACATTTCGATTTGATTCTGGTTAAGTCTTGGAAGGTGACAAGCTTCCAAGTATGGGTCAATTTCCTTCAGATTTTCGTATTTCTGATAGTAAAGTTTCTTATAATATTCATTTTGGATTTCTGAGGAGTCTGTTGTTATTTAATCTTTGTCATTTCCGATTGATGAGATTAGAGATTTTACTCTTTTTCTCTTGATTAGGTTGGCCAAAGGTTTTTCTATTTTGTTGACCTTTTCAAAAAACCAGCATTTTGATTTATTGATCTGTTGTATTATTCTTTTGTTTTCAATTTCATTTAGTTCTGCTCTGATTTTGGTTATTTCTTTTCTTCTACTGGGTTTGGGGTTGGAGTGTTCTTCCATTTCCACTTGCTTGAGATGTCCCATTAAGTTGCTAACTTCCTCTCTTTCTGTTCTCCTAAGGAAGGCTTGCAGTGCTATAAATTTCCCTCTTAGAACTGCCTTTGCGGTGTCCCAGAGGTTCTGATAGTTCGTGTCTTCATTGTCATTTTGTTCCAGAAATTTGGCAATTTCCTTCTTCACCTCATCTCTGACCGAGCTTTCAATCAGCATAAGGTTATTTAACTTCCATGTTTTTGTATGGGTATGTAGATTCCTGTTGTTACTCAAGTTTTATTCCAGGGTGGTCCAAGAAGATGCATGGAGTAATTTCTATTCCTTTAAAATTACTGAAGTTAGACTTGTGACCTAAGATGTGATCAATTTTGGAGTATGTTCCATGGGCTGATGAGAAGTATGTGTATTCGGTTTTGTTGTGATGAAATGTTCTGTAGATGTCTGCTAAATCTAAATGGTGGATGGTTAGATTTAAATCTAGAATTTCTTTACTCCACTTTTTGTTGGAGGATCGATCCATCACTGCCAAACGAGTATTAAAATCTCCGACTATTATGGAGCTGGAGGAAATCAAGTTGCTCATGTCTGTTAGAGTTTCTCTTATAAATTGAGGTGCATTCTTGTTGGGTTCATAGATATTAATAATTGAAATCTCATCATCTTGAGTATTACTTAACAAATATGAAGTGACCATTCTTGTCCTTCCTTATTTTTGTTGGTTTAAAGCCTATTGTGTCTGCAAATTAAATTGCAACGCCTACTTTTTTCTGGTTACCATTTGCCTGGAATATGGATGACCATCCTTTCACCCTGAGTCTGTATTTGTCTTTTAAGTTAAGATGTGGCTCTTGTATGCAATAGATATCTGGCCTGAGTTTTTGTATCCAGTCAGCTAACCTATGTCTCTTTAGAGGACAGTTTAAGCCATTCACATTAATGGGGAATATTCATAAGTTTGGTGAAATTTTGGGTATCAAATTTTTCAAAATTCCAGTGGAAATTTTTAATCCTTTTGCCATTGTGGAAGTTGGAGTTTGATCAAAAGTTTCTGAGTGAGTTTACTTTTGTACTAGAGGATTGGGTTGGTCATTATGAAGGATAAGTCTGAGAATATCCTGAAGAGCTGGTTTGGTTATGGCAAATTTCAACATACGAATTTCATTAAAGTATTTAATTTCTCCATCATAAATGAAACTCAGTTTAGCTGGATACAAGATCTGGGGTTGAAAGTTTTTTTGCTTTAGGAGATTAAAAGTTGATGACCACCCTCTTCTGGCTTGAAAAGTTTCAGCAGAGAGATCTGCAGTCATTCTAATGTTCTTGCCTTTGAAGGTAATAGTTTACTTTCGCCTGGCCGCTTTGAGAATTTTCTCCTTCGGATTAACTTTAGTGAAGTTAATTATGATATGCCTGGGGGATGTCTTATTGGGGTTGAGTCTTGCTGGGGTTCTGAAGCTATCTGCTATCTGAATTTCAGATTCTCTAGGCATGTCTGGAAAATTCACTTTCAAAATTTCATGCTGAAGGTCCTCTGTTCCCATTGAGGCCACTTTATCGGTTTTAGGAATTCCTATGAATCGGATATTTGCCTTCTTCGAGTTATCCCAGAGCTCTCTGAGAGAATGATCCATTTTTTCTCTCCATTTCTCTTTGAGAGTTTGGGAGCATTCAAAGGCTTTATCTTCGATGTCAGAAATCCTTTCTTCTGCTTGGTCCATTCTGTTGCTGAGTGATTCTACTGTATTTTTCATATCTTTGAGGGCTGCAAATTCTTGCTTCAGTGTGTCTAAATCTTTTGTGGTTTTGTCTTTAAATTCTTAAATTCTTGAGACAATTTTTGAATTTCTCCTCAGATTCCTATTTCCATTTTCTTAATCTTGTCTTCAATCCAAATTCTGAATTAGATTTCAGACATGTCAGCCAGTTGTTTATGAATGGGATCTTCAATTACATCTGCCATATCTTTCCTTGGGGGGGTTGATCTATTCTGGTTATTCATATCACCAGAGTTTTTCTGCTGATTCCACCCCATGGTTGTTTTACTCCCTTTTATTTTTCCCCTGGGACTTTGTTGAGGGCCTGTATGTCATTGTGGCCTGAGAGACTGGGGCCCTTTCTGGTTTTGTGGTACTAAGTGGTTCTGCCTTATTTTCAGCTGGTTTCTGTTTGACCCCAGTGAAGCACTTACTCTGGGTCAAAGTCTCAGCTCTCTGAGTCAGCCCCACCCTGGAAGCTTCCCGAGTCTGTGAGTCGCCTCAGGCAAATCCTTAACTCATGGGTGGCCTCATCTGTTTGCCCAGGGAGACAGTGGGTGTGGCTTCAGCCACCTCAGGGAATTGCCGCTCTGGTTTGGGTCTCTCCCAGCCTCACTCCTGTGCCCCAGAGTCAGCACTGACCAGCCGCAGATCAGGCACTGTCCATGCCCTGATAAGTTTCCCAATAATCTGGACTTTCGGAGGACAGGCCTCCAGATCTCAGAGTGAGGGTGGAGGGGAGGTCTGGGAGCCCAGAGTTGCCGGCAATGAGCACACACAGTTCCACTCAGTTTTATGCCTGGTTATATTGCTGCCCAAGGAGGGCTGGGAGTTCAGAGTTGCGGACAAAGGCTATTTACAGATTTATAGAGTTTTATGACTGGCAGGAGAATGCCTTGTCACCCTAGTGGTGCAGATTTCAGTAGGTCTCTCCCATGGAGTGTAGTGGGAGGGCCTTTGGTTTCTGCCTATTTGTTTGTGGGGCTCTTAAGCCAATCGGATGGGGGAGGTGGGAATCCTATCCATCAGCTTCGTGATGGGTTTTGTACATTTTGTTTGCGTTTTTGTGGTCGTAGCTCTCCTCAGTGGGGTTGATGTGCGTTCTTCAACTTTCTCTCTTGGTGCTGCTCAAATCCATCAGGGTACTTGCTAAATTTTCATCCCTTAACTCTCCTTCAGGACGGGAGCCTTTGTGGAAAGCTGGCTTCAGTCCGCCATCTTGTCTCCTCCCCCAGTTTTCTTTTGTTTTCAATGAGTAATTTACATGGTTAATGCTTTAAGGCTTTGATTTAGTATTTCAATTCAATGTTTAATCATCCTCTTATCTTCTTGTGAAATTTTGCACAAATCTCACCAGGACACAAACTAAAGATCATATCAACCACAATTCATTGTGAAGTATTCAAAATGATCCTGCCTTCCCGTGGACATTAGTTGTTTTTTGTATGTATGTTAATTACCTCATTTTTCTCATGCTTTATTTTCCATGCATTGTCTATTGAGGTCAACGATCTTTAAAAAAATTCTATCATTCTTTCCAAATTCATTATCTACATTGTGTGGTTCATCAATTGGCTTCATAATGCTCAATCTTTGAATAAAACCTTTCTAAAAGTTATGTAGAATGTACCATGGGGTTATCCTGTGTCGGCATCATGGGGATTCTCTTTATCTTTCTCTTGTGGGAACTCCTGTTTCCACATGTCCCTTTTTTTTGCAAATGTTGATTTACTTGTTCTTTTATCTACAATACATCCCCTGGAGTTTCCTGAGAAAACGAGATGTAGGAAATAATGTAAATATTAATAGGCATCCCCATGAGCAAATATCTAACTACCACTTGCATATATGACTTGATATGGGTTGGGTATAAGTATAAATAAAATAATTCTTTCTTATAATTCTGAGAGTTTTGCCCATGTTTACTTCCTTTGAGAGACCACTTTCCTTCCACCCATGTGCTCTTTCGAACTCAAGTCACAATATGATTTTGTTCTGATCTCATACTCAGACGTCGAATTGAGAGTATTCTATGCTTCTGGCCATGAGGATTTTTAAAATAATGACCCTGAGACTTTAGCATCTCAAGTCAGGACTCTAGCTGGTATTTGATACATAGGCCCCAGCAGAGAGAAGACTTGCCTTCTTCTGAATCTTGAGTTGTAGGGACTGGGTCCACCTGAAGCTGTTTGTAGCACCATCCCCTGGTCACTAATGACACCCACACAGCAAAACCAGCAGACTTGGGGCTAGTAGAAAGAAGGAGGGAGAGGGCCCTACAGTCAGTGTTTTCACCTCTTGAACCATTCATATTGAAGCTAACAGTTTCCATTCCAGAGTGGTGTGTGGAATTACGCTTCTGTTACTTAGAAAGAAAACCTAAACAAAAACCATAATTCATACTATTTTATATCAGTTCCTGTGTCCAACACTTTTTTCTCTGGTTATTTGTTAAGTTCACACATAAGGTAATGTCCTTATGATTCACACATGTCCATGAATATAGTCAGACCCTGCCTGAGGACATTTTAGTAACAAAGAACTGCATGTATGATTGTCATCTCATAAGATTATAAGGCAGCTAAAAATCCCTACCACTGGGTCCTAGCACAGTGCACGACTCACATGATGGTGGAGCTGCTGATATAAAGACACCTACCCTACTGTCAGTCATACTATAGTCTGGCACATAAAATTATGTACAGCACAGAACACTTGATAAGAAATGACTACGTGACTGGTTTATGCGTTTACTACAGACTACTCTTATTTTATTTTAGAGAATCCTTTTCTAATTATTAAAAAAAAAAAAGAAATAAAAAGATAACAGTGAAACAAATCCTCATGGCCCTGACAAGGTTGCAGCCATTGTGGGACATCACTCTTGTAACTAGCCCAGATACAAAACTGCAGACCCCTTCCTCAACCCTGGATTGCTTCAGGGCTGGTGTTTCTGGGAAACCACTGAACAGTAACTTTTGTACTCACCCCTTCATGGCCCATTTTATTGGGTGGCCAATGAAGGAAGAAACTCCTAGATTTTCTCAGAGTATAAAAATTAGTCCATCTGCAGAAGGGATGACTACCCCTGGGAATCCCCCTCCCACATTCAGCCCCACTTCACGGGATTATAAAAGGCTCCTGACACTGTGGGAGAGCCCAGTTGGCTCCCTGGCAGACTGCACTCTGCTCTTTCTCTCTGCTAATAAAGCTTTCTCAATACCTTGACTGTCCTCTCCTTTTTACAGACCCTTGCCCCCAACTCAACCCTTGGTCTCCTCAGTAAGTTTTTCAGTTATTTCAGAAAAAGGCGTTGTTATCGTAGGAGATGGCTACATGTATGTTGTTTCCCCTGAAGACCTTCCAGTGGACAACATGTGGTGGTGGAAAGGTGGTTGCAATGATCCTGACCCTTAGCAGAACTAGGCTCATGTGTGTGCCTGCATTTTAGTTTTTAACAAAAAAAAAAAGTTGTTGTTGTTGTTGGTATTTTTGTTGTTGTTTTGAGATAGTGTCTTATTCAGTCACCTGGGAGTTGAGTGCCATGGAGTCATAGCTCACAGCAACCTCAAACCTCAAACTCTCAGACTCTAGGGATCCTTTTGCCTCAGCTTCCAAAGTAGCTAGGACTATAGGCACCTGCCACAATGCCTGGCTGTTTTTTTTTTTTTTTTTCCTTTTTTAGTAGAGATGGAGTCTTACTCTTGAACAGACTACTTTGGACATCCTGAACTCAAGTGATCCAAAAGCTTCTGCCTCCCAGAGTGTTAGAATTACAAGCATGAGCCACTGCATCCAGCCCACCAAAAGCTTTAAAGGTCAAAAGAAAATTATTTTTAAGTTTTAAATGCTGGGTTTATTAGCCACTTACCGTTGGACCTTTGGCAAGTCACTTTTCCATTGATTCGTTTTTTCTTTTACTTTTAAATAAAAATGACTTTTATTTCAATTTTTTCTTAAATCCTAACTAAGTACATTAGTGCATGTATAGATTACAATGTTCTAATTTGATATACAGAGTGGAAAGATTACATCAAACTTGTTAACATAACCAACACCTCACTTACTCATCTGTTGTGGTAAGACTTTTGTATTCTACACTTAACAGTTTCCAAATGTACCATTGCAATATGCACAATAGATGAAGAAAATCTTACTAGAAAAACGCTAATAGAGTAAAGACATAAAGAATGAAAATACTTTTGTACAGTTGGGCTATGTTAATTATTATTACAAAACAATCTAAATGTTTAAAAACTTAAGAAGTTTACAAAGTAAAAAAATACAGGAAGATAAGTTTCATTTATTATTGAAGAAAGAATAATTTTTAATAGGAAATTTAGTGTAGTTGAGTGTGACATGTTTATAAAGGCTATAACAGTATATAATAGTCCCCTAAACCATTACATTTACTCACCACTAACTTGTTGACATACCCAGAGCAACTTCTAATTCTATAAGCTTCATTCATGGTGTGTGTCCTGTGCAGGCATACCATTTAAAAACATTTTTTTATATTGTATTTTTTGCCTACTTTGTCAATGTTTAGATATGTTCAGATACACAAATGCTTACTGTCACAATTGCCTACTATTTTCAGAATGTGCCATGCAGATTTGTAGTCTAAAATCACTAGGCCATATGACATAGCTTCTGTGTGAGGCAAGTGGTAGCATCAGCATTGAAAAGTGGGGAAACCTGCCTCAGGCCAATATGGCCATTCAGATCCCCAAGTGTGGCCCCTCAACCAAATCCAAATTGCACAGAATAACTCTCTTTATTCAAAGGATTGGTTCTGTAAAATTTGGATTCAGTTAAAAGGTTGCAAACAAGGATCGAGACGGCCACAGGTTCCCCACCACTTGAACATACGCATGTGTATAAAGACCCCTTCTGTGTGCTCATACACATTTATTTTATTAGTCCTGGTGAGAATACCATTCAAGGAAGGCTCCTGTGGCCAACTCCAGGCTCCTGATTCCTGCTAGTTTCTACTGTAGCATTACCGAGCAGGTCACACTGCAAAGTTCGCTGGGGCTTTCAGCCTTTCCATGGCATGTTTCTTTCGCTTAGATTGAGGGAAGTTATTTAAATGTTTGCATATTTCTGCTGGGTTTAGTGGCTCATGCCTGTAATCCCAGCACTCTGGGAGGCCAAGGTGGGTAGAATGCTTGAGCTCAGGAGGTGTAGAACAGCCTGAGCAGGATCAAGACCCTCATCTTTACTAAAGATAGACAAAGAAGGCAGGTGTTCTGTCAGGTGCCTGTGGTTAACTACTGGGGAGGCTGAGATAGGAGGATAGTTTAGGCCCAAGACTTTGAGGTTCCTGTGAGCTATGATGCCACAGCACTCTACCCAGGGTGACACGGTGAGACACTGTCTCAGAAATAAATAGATAAATAAAGAAAAAGGTACATAAGGAAATATTTACATCAAACATATGAAACCAATAATATTTTCCCAGTTGAACTAGGTATATTTCCCTTAAGTAAAATTTTATGAGTTTTTTTAATATAAAAACAAACAAACAGTTTTTATTAGCATTTTTTTCTTTGTAAAATCATTTATTCTGTGGATCAGCACTTGTAGGTCAGTGGCTATGGAACCAGGTATATACATAGGAGCTGGCAGCTTCAAACACAGGCCAGGCCTGCCAAACAACAATGACAACCACAAGCAAAAAATAGCCCAGCATTTTTGTAGGCGCCTGTAGTCCCAGCTGCTTGGGGGGCTGAGACAGGAAAATTGCTTAAGCAAATGAGTTGGAGGTTGCTGTAAGCTGTGATACCACCACACCCTACCAGGCAACATAGTGAAACTCTGTTTCAAAAAAATAAATAAATAAATAGAAAGAAAAAATTGTGTATTTCCTAAGATCGTTACATATTTTGGTAAATTATCTTTAGTAAAAATCAAACAGAAAACTTGAAATGGGATACAGCAATGTTTACTACTTGCTCACATATTTTATGGTTGCTTTAAGACACTTTCTACTTTATGATCTTGTCGGAAAAGATAAAATGGGAAGGAATTGAGAGAGAAATCTAAAACTAATCAGAGCAGATAATTAGGTGTCAGTGGTATCATAGAAGGCGTATTCTTATTTTCCTGGATGAATTTTCTTCATCATCATAATTTCAACGTATCGTTACACCAAGGCTATGTCAAAATACCTTCCTTTATCCAACACACGACCACTTCTGATACGGAGACATTCTTGTTGAATATGGAAATTTTTTTTCTTTTTCCTTTTTTGTTGTTAATAAGACATACACACATAGATCATGAATACATTTATGCATTTGCGGAGTACAATGTGTTCATTTTTTATACAATTTGGAATGCTTACATCAAACTAATTCATATAGCTTTCACCTCCTTTGCTCATTTAGTGTGTTAAGACATTTATGTTCAGGGGCATGGGGACGTCGGTACAGCTGGTGCCCGCTGCCCTGCGAGGGCAGGGCAGCGGCCACGCTCCGGCTGGGTTAGCTGTAGCTCTTGGTGGCCCCAGGGGGGCTCCAGGCCCCCACCCCATGCCCACCGCTGGTGCCGCCGTAGGCAAGAAGCCCAAGGCCGAGTGGGCTCGTCCTACAAGGACTATGCAGATAAGCCCTTGGAGAAGCCCCAGAAGCTGGTCCTGAAGGTCGGAGGAAGTGAGGTGACAGAGTTCTCGGGGGCTGGCCACGTTTCTAGCTACTATGACGACAGGTCAGACCATGAGCAAGAGAGGCACAAAGAGAAGAAGAAGAAGAAAAAGAAGAAGTCAGAGAAGGAGAAGAATCCTGGTGATGAGGAAAGGAGAAAGCGGAAAGAGGAGAAGAAGCTGAAACGAGAGAAGGAACACTGTGACACGGAGGGGGAGGCAGATGACTTCGACTCTGGGAGGAAGGTGGAGGTGGAGCCGCCCCCAGATCGGCCAGTGCCAGCGTGCGGGACCCAACCAGCTGAAACTGAGAGCACCTCCATTCAGCAGCTGCTGGAGCACTTCCTCCGCCAGCTCTAGAGATCCTCATGGATTTTTTGCTTTTCCTGTCACAGATGCAATTGCTCCTGGATATTCAATGATAATAAAACATCCAATGGATTTTGGCACAATGAAAGACAAAATCGTAGCTAATGAATACAAGTCAGTCACAGAATTTAAGGCAGATTTTAAACTGATGTATGATAATGCCATGACATACAACAGACCAGATACTGTGTACTACAAACTGGCCAAGAAGATCCTTCATGCAGGCTTTAAGATGATGAGCAAAGCAGCTCTCTTGGGCAGTGAAGACACAGCTGCTGAGGAGCCCATCCCTGAGGTTGTGCCCGTGCAAGTAGAAACTGTCAAGAAATCCAAAAAGCCGAGCAGAGAAGAGATCAGCTGCATGTTTGAGCCTGAAGGAAACGCCTGCAGCCTGACCGACAGCACCGCCGATGAGCACGTGTTGGCGCTGGTGGAGCACACGGCTGATGAGGCTCGGGACCGTATCAACCGGTTCCTCCTAGGTGGCAAGGTGGGCTACCTGAAGAGGAGCAGGGATGGCAGCCTGCTCTACAGCCTGGTCAACACAGCCGAGCTGGACGCTGACGAAGAGGAGACCCACACCGTGGACCTGAGCTGGCTGTCCAGCAAGCTGCTCCCAGGCTTCACTACACTGGGCTTCAAGGACGAAAGGAGAAACAAAGTCATGTTTCTCTCCAGCGCCAGCACCGCACTTTCTATGCAGAACAACTCAGTGTTTGGTGTCTTAAAGTCAGATGAGATGGAGCTGCTGCATTCGGCCTATGGTGACGAGATGGTTGTGCAGTGTGCGCTGAGCCTTCAGGAGTTTGTGAAGGATGCTGGGAGCTACAGCAAGAAGATCGTAGATGACCTCCTGGACCAGATCACAGGTGGAAACCACTCTAGAATGCTCTTCCAGCTGAAGCAGAGGAGAAGTGTTCCCATGAAACCTTCAGATGAAGTGAAAGTTGGGGATACTTTAGGGGACGGCAGTGGCTCTGTTCTGGATTTCATGTCAGTGAAACCGTATTCTGATGTGTCTCTGGACATCTCCATGCTCAGCTCTCTGGGGAAGGTGAAGAAGGAGCTGGACCATGAGGACACCCACTTGTCCTTGGACTACAAGACCAAGCTCCTGCAAGACCTGCATGAGGCCCAGGCGGAGCGGGGTGGCTCCCGGTGGTCTTCCAACCTCAGCTCCCTGTCCAATGCCTGTGAGAGGGAGCAGCACCACCTGGGAAGCCCTTCTCGCCTCAGTGTCGGGGACCAGCCAGATGTGACCCATGATCCATACGAATTTCTTCAGTCTCCAGAGCCTGCAGTCTCAACAAAGAACTAGCTTTGTAGCCAGGGAGGTGTGAGCCATCTGTACTGTCACATCAGCAGAGAGACAGTGTCATTGTGCACAGGCCCACAGATCCTGAATAGCGACAGTAATACACGGAGGATGTGTGATCAGAATGTGGAGCCTGATGTGGTCTATTCTGAATATCCTGGTGTGGCTCACCTGTCTCTGCCCCACTGTCCTGGGTCTGGACTCGCTATCTGTCCTGTGCGCTCCTGTCAGAAGCCCCACGTTTTCCACAGCCCTTGGGGAGCACACAGGATTGTCTGGGGATGAGGGGAGCATATCATTTTCTGTGTAATGGATGTGCCTGAGGAAAGAGGTAAAGAGTGTGTTCTGCTGGAAAAGAGTGAAAAAAAAGTTAAAAAAAAGACATTTATGTTCAATAATTGATAGATTTCACTTGTACCCTGGTGATATGCTCCATAGGGGTGGTCCCCCGTTTACCCTCCTTATACAGAACCTCACCCCTCTCATGCCATCCCCCTCCTCTTTCCTCCTTCATCCTGGGATATAGGTGTGATTTATCTTTCATAAGAAAGTGTGAGTAATTCTAAACTGGTTTCAAAAAAGTACTGATTACATTGGATACTTTTTCTTCCATTCTGAGGTACTTTACTAAGAGGACTAGTTTCCAGCTCCATCCATGCAAACATAAAAGAGGTAAAGTCTCCATCATTTTTAAGGCTGCATAGTATTCCATGGTATAACTATGCCACAATTTATTAATCCATTCATGGGTCAATGGGCCCTTTGGCTTCTTCCATGACTTGGCAATTATGAATTCAGCTGCAATGAACAATCTGGAGAAAATAACTTTGTTGCAAAGGAATTTTTGGACTTTGGGATCTATGGCTTACAGAGGAATTGCAAGATCAAATGGCATGGCTACTTTCAGATCCCTGAGTGTTCTCCAAACTTCTTTCCAAAAGGAACATATTAGCTTGCATTCCCCCCAGTAGTGCAGAAGTGTTCCCTTTTGTCCACATCCAGAAACATCTGTAGTTTTGGGAGTTCCTTATGTGGGCAACTCGTACTGGAGTTAGAGGATATCTCCAAGTGGCTTTAATTTGCAGTTGATAAAAGATGATGAGAATTTTTTTCATGTGTCTATAGAGCATGTGCCTGTCTTTTTCAGAGAAGCTTCTGTTCAAATCTCTTGCCCACAATGAAATGGGATGACGTGTTCTTTTCTTATTAGTAAGTTTGAATTATCTGTGGATTCTGATTATCAAACCTTCGTAGGAAACATAACCTGCAAGTATCTTCTCCAATTCTGAGGTCTGTCTGTTTGTTTTACTTCCTGTGTTCTTGGCAGTGCAGAAGCTTTTTAGTTTGATCTGATCCCAGTAGTGTATTTTTTGGTGTTGCTTCAATTGCCTGGGTTGGGGGGTGGGGGTATTCCTCATAAAGTATTTTCCCAAGCCAATTTCTCCAAGTGTTTTCCCTGCACTCACTCCAGAATCTTTGTAGTTTCATGTCTGAACTTTAAGTCTTTTATCCAATTAAGAGTCAATTTTTGTTAGAGTTGAAAATTGTGGGTCAAATTTCTGGCTTCTACAAGGTGCCAACCAGTTCACCCAGCACCATTTGTTAAATAGGGAATCTTTCCCTGAATTAATATTTTTAATAGGCTAATCAAAGATCAAATGGAAATAAGTGTCTGGGTTCACATCTTGGTTCTCAATTCTGTTCCATACATCTACATCTCTATTTTTGTGCCAGTACCATGCTGTTTCTGATCACTATAGATTTATGGTATAGTCTAACATCTGGTAGTGTGATTCCTCCTGATTTGTTTTTATTTGTGAGTAAAGTCTTGGCGATTTAAGTTTTTTTCTGTTTGCATATAAAACAAAGTATTAATGTTTCCAAATCTTTAAAGTATGACAGAGGTGCTTTAATGGGGATTGCATGAAATCTGTAGATTGCTTTGTGTAGTATGGACATTTTAACAATGTTGATTCTTCCCAGCCATGAGCATGATATGTTTTTCCATTTGTTAACACCATTAGCTGTTTCTTTTCTCAGAGTTTCATAGTTCTCTTTATAGAGATCTTTTACGTCCTTTGTTAGGTACACGCCCTAATATTTCATATTCTTTGGCACGACTCTAAAAGGAATAGAGTCCTTGACTGTTTTTACAGCTTGACTATTGTCGGTCTATATAAAAGCTACTGATTTGTGAGTATTGATTTTGTATCCTTAGATGCTGCTGCATTCCTTGATCACTTCCAAGAGTTGTGAAGTTGAGTCCCTGGGATTTTCCAGGTATAGGATCATATCATCAGCAGAGAGTGAGAGTTTGATCTCCTCTGACCCTATTTGGATACCCTGGATAGCCTTCTCTTGCCTTATTGTGATGGCTGAGACTCTCATTACTATGTGGAGTAGCACTGGAGAGAGTGGGCATCCTTGCCCCGTTCCTGATCTGAGTGGAAATGATTTTAGATTACACCATTTAATATGAAATTGGCTGTGGGTTTGCTGCGTAGATGGCCCTTATCACTTTAAGAAATGTCCCTCCTATGCCTATTTTCTTAAGTGTTCTGATGCTGAAAGGAAGTTGGATATTATCAAAGGTTTTTTTCTTTCAACTGAGAGAATCATATGGTCTTTGTTTTTAATTTGATTTGATGTCATGTATTATATTTATAGACATGTGTCTGTTGAACCAGCCCTACCAACTTGTTTAAGGTGTATCATTTTTTGATGTGTTGTTGAATTCTGATTCCGAAGCTCTTATTGAATATTTTTCATGAAAATTGATTAATGATATTTTCCTTCTTTGTTAGATCCTTTCTTGGTTTGGGGATCAGGGTGATATTTGCACATCATAGAATGTGTTGGGAAGTATTCCTTTTTTTTTCTATGCTTTGGAAAAGGTTGTACAGTATCAGAACTAGTTCCTTTTGGAAGGTTTAATAGATTTGGGTCGTGAAGCCATCTGGTACCAGACATTTCTTTCTTGGGAGATTTCGTATTGTGGATGCTAGTTCCACAATAGATTGATGTAGGTCTGTTCAATATTTCTAACTCTTTCTGGTTGAGTCTAGGAAGGTGGCATGCCTCCAGGTATTGGTTAATTTCCTTCAGATTTTCCTATTTCTGGGAATAGAGGTGAGGATTTTTTTAATTTCTGAAGTGTCTCTTGTTATTTCTCCTTTATCATTTCTGAGAGGCAATATTATAAATTTTCCTTTTCTGGATCTCATGTCTGTAGCTCAAGCGGTTAAGGCACTAGCCACATACAACAGACCTGGCAGGTTCAAATGTGGCCTGGGCCTGCCTAACAGCAAAGGCAAGTACAACCAAAGAATAGCCAGGTGTTTTGGCGGGCACCTATTGTCTCTGGTATTTGGGAGACTGAGGCAAGAGAATCGCTTATGACCCGGAGGTGGAGGTTGCTCTGAGCTGTGATGCCAAGGCACTCTATCTTGGGTGATAGCTTGAAGCTCTATCTCAAAAAATAAAAAAATAAAAAAGTAAGAAAGAAAGAAATATGACTTTTCTGTTTCTGTTTCTGGTTAGGTAGCCCAATGTTTCATAAATTTTATTAAATTTTTCAATAAACCAGCCTTTTTTTCATTGCTCTGAATGATTCTTCTGTTTTCAACTTCATTCATTCGGCCCTAATTTTAGTTATTTCTTTTCTTCTGATGGGTTTGCAGTTGGAAGGTTCTTACTTTATCGGTTCTTTGAGATGACCCATTTAGTGGTTGGCTTCCTCTCTTTCAGATCTTCATGAAACCTTTCAAGGCTATAAATTTCCCTTTTAGAACTGCCTTTGCAGTATCCAACAGGATTTGATAATTTGTGTCTTCATTATCAATTTGTTCCCAAAATTTGGTGATTTCCTCATTAATCTCATCTTTCACCAAGCTATCATTCAGCCTCAGATGTTTTACTTTTCATGACTTTGTTTGAAGATGAAGAATTTTGTTCCTGTTGAGGTCCACTTTTATTCCCTGTTGGTCCAAGAAGAGACAAGGAATAATTTCTATTCTTTTAAATTTACTGAGGTTAGACTGGTGTGTTAAGATATGATCAATTTTGGAGGATGAGCTGTGAGCTGATGAGAAGAATGTATATTCAGTTTTATTGGGATAGAATGTTGGGTAGAAGTCTGTAAAGTCCATTTTCTCTGGGATGAGGTTTAAGTCTAATATTTTTTTTTGTTTAGTTTGTTCTTGGAGGATCTATCCCAAACTGTCAAAGGGGTGTTAACTTCTCCAGCTATTATAGTGCAGGGAGATATCAAAGTGTTCATATCCATTAGGGTTTGTTTTATATCTTGAGGAGCATTCCGGTAGGGTGCATAAATGTTAATCATCAAAATTTCATAATGTTGTGTGTTTCTCCTGTCAAAATATTTAGTGACCATCCTTATCTTTCTTTGTCTTTCTTGGTTTAAAGCCAATTCTATGTGTGACTAAAATTGCAAACCCTGCTTTTCCCTGGTTTCCATTTTCCTGTATTAAAGAAGCCCATTGCAGTGGTGTCTATGGCTCAGTGGAAGGGCACTGGTCCCATACACCAAGGGTGGCAGGTTCAGACCTGGCCCTGGCAAAACTGCAACAAAAAAAAATTGCCAGGTGTTATAAAACACTTATAGTCCCAGCTACTTGGGAGCCTGAGGCAAAGGAATGGCCTAAGTGCAGGAGTTGGAGGCTGCTGTGAGATGTGTGATGTCACGGCACTCTGCTGTGGACAATAAAGTGAATCTCTCTCTCTACAATAAAAGAAAAAAAAAAGAAAGAAAGAAAAGAGTTCATCTCTTCTTCTTGAGTCTATTCTTATCTTTTAAGGTAAGATGAGATTCTTGTATACAGCGGATATCTGGTTTGAGTTCATGTATCCAGTCAGATAGCCTGTGCCTCTTGAGAGGACAATTTAAATCATTCACATTAATTGAGAGAATTGATAAGCCTGGTTGTCTTTTGGGTGTCATGATTTTTGAATGTGCAGTCAGCATTTTTAATCCTTTCCCCACAGTAGACTTTGGGTTTTGTTCAAAAATTTCTGGGTGCGATTACTTTGGAGGAAGAGCATTGCGCTGGTCATTGTGGAGGATGTGTCTGAGAATATCCTGGAGAGCTGGTTGAGTGATGGCAATTTTCTTCAACATGTGTATTTCTCCATCACAAATGAAACTCAGTTTAGCTGGATACAGGATCCTGGCCTGGAAGTTGTTTTGTTTCAGGAGACTGAAGGTGGAAGATCATCCTCTTCTAGCTTGAAACATTTTGACTGAGAGATCTACAGTCATTCTGATATGTCTCCCTTTGTAGGTGATGCTTTTCTCACTTCGGGCTGCTTGCAGAATTTTCTCCTTCATCTTAACTTTGGCAAAGGTAATCACAAAGAGTGTAGGAGGTGTTTTACATGGATTGAGTCTTGCTGGGGTTCTGAAACTGTCTGCTATTAGAAGTTCTGTATCTCTTGCAATGCTTGGGAAATTCTCCTCCAAAATCTCTTGCAGTAGAGCATCTGTACCTTAAAGACCATCCTCTTTTCCTATGGAAATTACCATAAGACCAATGTTAGATCTTTTGGAATGATCCCACAACTCTCTCAGGGAATGATCAGCGTTTGTTCTCCACATGTCTGCCTTTTTGAGTGTTTGGGAACGTTCAAAAGCTTTGTCTTCAGTTTCAGAGATCCTTAATTCTGCCTCATCAACTCTATTCCTGAGGGATTCTACTGTATTTCAGAGCTTCTCAACAACTTTTTCATTTCCTTGAGCTCTGCTATCTCTTTTCACATTACGTTCATATCTTTGGTGACTGGGTCTTTGAATTCATTAATTTCTTGAGACAACTTTAGAACTACTCTTTGGAATTCAATTTCTATCTTTTCTCCCATTCTAGTTCTCTTATTTGGTATCCATATTCTCAATTTGACTTCTGACATTGCTGCCATTTGTTTATGCATGGCATCTTCTGTTCTATCTCCTTTGTCATTTCTCAGGGGTGTGGTGATCTACTCTGGCTATTCCTGTTTCCAGAGTTCTTTTCTTGGGTACAAACCATGTTTATTTCCCACCATTTGGTTGTTTGAACTGGGAGTGTGAGATTGAATTGGGGTTCCCAGGTAGTAGAGATAGCCCCTTAAGAAAGGCTAGGCTTGGGCGGCGCCTGTGGCTCAGTTGGTAAGGCACCGGCCCCATATACCGAGGGTGACGGGTTCAAACCCGGCCCCGGCCAAACTGCAACCAAAAAATAGCCGGGCGTTGTGGCGGGCGCCTGTAGTCCCAGCTACTCGGGAGGCTGAGGCAAGAGAATTGCTTAAGCCCAGGAGTTGGAGGTTGCTGTGAGCTGTGTGAGGCCACGGCACTCTACCGAGGGCCATAAAGTGAGACTCTGTCTCTACAAAAAAAAAAAAAAAAGAAAGGCTAGGCTTTGTCATTGTGGCTTATCTCCTATAACCTTACAAAGGCCCCTTTCAGAGTTTGGCCAAAGACTCTGAGGCCCTAGTTGGTGAGATTGGGCAAGCTAGCTCTGGTTTGCTATCAGTCAACCTCTACCCTATCCTAAGAAGTCCCATTATTATGTTTAAATCTTGACTGTGAAGAGATACAAACAGATGTGATGCCCAGCCCCCACCCTTCATTTCTTTTCCACTACAGAACTTTGAAGGTCAACCTGAGAATGTGCCCGATTGGATAGCCCCAGACACGAGTTCCAATAAAATTGTGTCAGGCATTGCAAACCCTGCTCAACAGAGAGATTCAAGGGTATCCAACAGCACAATTGGAGCCAGGGATCCACACCCCTGCTGACCAGACTAACTCCACACTGTTGTCCACTTTTCTGCTCAATGGCCCAGTTGGATCCAGGAGCCATGCCCCTGCCCACCAGTCTCATTCCTCCCCCAGCTGGCCTCTGCTTGCCAGACCAGTTGGAGTCAGGGGATTATGCTCCTGCCTGCCAGTCTCAGTCCACTGGCAGGCAAGCCTCTGTTTGCAAGCTCTGGTGGAGTCAGGACACCACACCCCACCTGCAGGTCTCAGTCCTCCCCTGGAAAACCTTTGCTCACTGCCCTGTTGGAGACAGGAGACCGTGTTCTAGCCCTCAGTTTGTGGTTCACACCCAGCGAGACACTGCTTGAGGGTTCTGTTGGTGTCAGGGGACCACGCCCTTTCCCTCAGGTCTCATTTCATGCCTGGCAAACCTCTGCTCACAGGCCCAACAAGGGCTAGGGACCCCCTGCCTGCTGAACACTGTCCACATGTGGTAACGAGTCTCCTGCTGTGGTTGCCATTAGAGTTGGGGGATCAGTGCCTCTTCTCATTAGAAACAGATCCGAGGGTCAACAGCATGACTATCCAGGCATAGTCATAACCAGGGGACTGCTCTTCCTCACTCTGAGTCTCCATGTCTTCCCACATGCTCTTTCTGCCACATTCATCACAGATTCTCTACTGATGGTTGGAGGTCCACACTATGCTTAGATCTCTTAGGAGAAGACCAAACACTCTGCACTCTGCATGGGGCATATGTTCAGATGGCCATGCAATGGGGGAAGGGTGGACTGGTCGTTTGGACTTGTTGGAGAAAATATCTGTTCAATTTTATGCCTGGTGGGGTAGTGTCTAAGTTCATAAATGGGACCTCCCTGTAGAAAGAGACCTGGTGTTTAGTGGCTCTCTCCAGTGAGGTAAAATGAGAGGTCTTTTGTTCCCTGCTCACTCACAGATATCCTGTGGTGGGTCACCTGCTTGGGGGAGGGGTCTCCCATTCTCCAGTCAGTAGACTTTGTACCTGTAATATTTTATCTTAAATGCTCTTCTTGGGAGTTACAGTTTGCCAAACTTCTTTCCTCTTTCAGCTCCCTACCTTTGGCTTCATAGAATCCGATTCCATCCAGTTTTTCTCCCTCTGCCAAGGGTTGCTACCAGTTGGTCATCTTCCCAGAATTCTACAATGCTCAATCTTTTAATCCAACTTTCTAAAACAGTTATGTAGAATCTACCGTGGGGTTATTCTGTGTTGACATCTTGGGATTCTCTTGTTGGGACTCCTGTTTTCACAAGTTCTCTTTTTTTTTCTTTTTCTTTTTTCCGGAATGTTGATTTACTAATTCTTTTATCTAGGATATATCCTCAGAAATAAAACACAGGAAATAATATGAATATTAATAGGCATGCCCATGGGAAAATACCTAAGCGCCACTTTCATATTTGATTGGATATGGGTTGTGCATAATCAAAAATAAAATAATTCTCACTTGTAATTCCAAGAGTTTTGCCCATTATTTGCTTCTTTTGGGAGACCACTTCTCTTGTAGCCCATTGGCTCTTTGGATCTCAAATCACAATATGATTCTGTTCTGGCCTCATGGTCAACATCTCAGTGAGAGTATTGTACACTTCTGGCCTTGAGGATTAAATAAGAAATGACCTTGCAAATCCAGCAGCTCAAGTCAGCACTCTAGCTGGGAATTGACCATAGGCCCTGCAGAGAGAAGACTTCTCTTCTTCTGAATCATGAGCTATAAGGACTCTGTCAACCTGAAGCTGTATGCAACACAGTCCCCTGACCACTAACGATGCCCACACAGGAAAGCAAGCAGGCTTGGGGATAGGAGGAAGACATAGAGAGAGGGCCCTAACGTCACCTCTTGAACCAATCATACTGAAGCTAACAGTTTCCATTCCATATTGCTATGTGCAATTACGGTTCTCTTACTTACAATCTGAACCTAAACAAAAAGCGGGATTCATATTATTATGTATCAGTTCCTGTGTTCAACACTTTTTTCCTCTGGCTATTTGTTAGTTTCACACATAAACTAATGTCTTTATGTTGTACACGTGTCCATGAAAATAGCCAGAACCTGCCTAAGGACGTTTCAGTAATGAGGAACTGCAGGTAGGGTGGCTGTCTCATGGGATTATAAGGCAGGTGAAAATTACCACCGGGTCATAGCAGAGTGCACTACTCACGTGATTGTGGTGATGCTGACATAAAGAAACTGACATCACTGCCAGTCATAGATAAGTCTGGCACATAAAATTCTGTACAGCACAGAATACTTGATATTAAATGGCTGTGTTATTGGTTTATAAATTTACTACACTAATTTTATGGTCATTTTAGAGATTTCTAATTATTAAAAAAAAAAAAAAAGAAAAGATAATAGTGAAACAGACTTAGGTAAGTGTCAGAAAGAAATCCTTATGGCCCTGACAAGGATTCAGCCACTTTGGGAGATGGCTATTGGGGAAAAGCAGGCCAGAAATAAAACTGCAGACCCTTCCTCACACCCTGGATTGCTTCAGAGCAGGTGCTTTGGGAAACCACTGAACAGTTTACTTTTATTTTCACCCATTTTTTGACTCTGGTGGCCCATCAAGAGAGTGACTGCTAGATTTATCCGAAATACAAAATTTAATCCCTCTGCAGAAGGGATAACTCTCCCTGGAAATCCCCTCCCACATTCAGCCCTACTTAACAGGATCATAAAAGGCTCCTGACACTGTGGGAGAGCCCTGAAGACCTTCCAGTGGGACAACATGTGGTGGTAGAAAGATGCTAGCAATGATCCTGACCCTGAGCAGGACTAGCCTCCTGTGTGTGTCTGCATCTTAGTTTTGCTGGTTGAACTACATATATTTCCCTAAAGCACAGAGTTAAAGGAGGGAGGGACGGGAAAAGGAAGAGCAGTGAGAGGGAAGGAGTGAGGGGGTGGGTTCTTCATGTGAGCACCTTTGGGGGCAAGACACGATTGTAAGAGAGACTTTACCTAACAATGCAATCAGTGTACCTGCTTCCTTGTACCCTCAATGAATCCCCAACAATGAAAAAAAAATGAGGAACAAATACATAAATAAAAATAAAGTCAACACCAACAACAAAATAATAATTTCGTATTTTTTTTTTTTTAATTTTTTTATTAAATCATAAGTGTATACAATGATATGATTATGGGGCATCATACAATAATTTCGTATTTTTTTCTTTACTTTTTTCTTTTCTTTTTTTTTTCTTTTGTAAAATGATTTACTTTGTGGCTTGGACCCTGCAGCTCAGCGGTTATGGTACCAGCCACATGCACCAGAGGTGGCAGGTTAAAAATCCGGCCCAAGCCTGCCAAGCAACAATGATAACTACAACCAAAAAATGGTTAGGTGTTGTGGCAGATGCCTAAAGTCCCAGTTACTTGGGAGGCTGAGACAGGAGAAATCACAGATCCCCCAAGTGTAGGTGATTTCTGTGAGCCCTGATGTCCTGCACTGTACCAGGCAAAACAGTGACACACTGCCCCCCCCCAAAAAAAAATCATTTATTTTGTAAGATCATCACATATTTTGATAAATTATCTCTAATAAAAATCAAAGTGGAAAAATTGAAATAGTATACAGAAATATTTACTAGTTGCTCACATTTTTTCTAATTTCATTAACACACTTTCCACTTTATGATCTTGTCAAAAAAGATAAAACAAGAAGGAATTGAGATATAAATCTAAAACTTATCAGAGTGGATTATTTGGTGTCAGTGGTATCTTAGAAGCCATATTTTTATTTTCTTGGATGGATTTTTCTCATCATCATAATTTCAACGTATCATTACTGCAAGGCTACGTCAGAAGACCTTCCTTTGTTTATCCAACACATGACCAGTGTTGAAATGGAGACATTCTCATTAAATGTGAATGTTTTTCTTATAGAACTTTTTCTTAAGTAGAGGAGTAAAATGTTCCTTAAGGATATCTTGTTTTATAGTTTAATATAGTGAATACAAATAATGTCTACAATAATTGATTAAATCTTATACAATGTTCATTGGTCCACTTGAGATACATGTCTATTTTCAAATGGGACGACTTCTGCATTTACGCTATAATAGGTGTACCTATTGCTCAGCTTCAGATTCGTATATTATCCCTCAACAATCTACCTCTCAGTTTCTACACTAAGTCTCTCTAGAATGCTATGCAGTTAGAGAGATGGTTAGGAGTCTATCTTTTTCTGTCCACATCCCTGAGTTCTTTGTAAAGTGATTGACTTACACTTCCATCATTATAGCTTTAAAATGAGAGGGTATGACAATTCTGAGAAACCCAGACAATGACAAACAGTCTAGGAATGGAGGAGACTCACACCTGTAAGGTTAAATTCCCTTGCCCTATAGTCCTCTAAGGGATTGGAACAGATGCGCTTTCTTTTCCCAAAGAATTCAAATGGCTTTTGAATGTTACCAGAACATGATAAACTTGTAGCTGTTTCAGACAGCTGTAGGGCATTTTGTATAACCTCATCAACTGGTACCATTCAGTGTTGTGTCTCCACCCTTTCTTGGGATTCTTCCACCCCTAAGTCTGGATGTTTTCTACAGGTGACAACACACTGTGAGTTTTCTAAGCCTTTTTCATATATACCAGATGAATTCCCTAGGAAGTAGAGGATAGTATGATATCCACTGTGCAAGTATTCGACTGGGGGACGGAACTGAAACACACAGGACTTGTCTAGGGTCACACACAACGTAAGTAAAGCAGCCTGTGACCCAGCCTTGTCTCCTCAGTGTGGGGGACTGTGGACTGAGGGACTGTGTTTGTAGAATAGTGTACAGGTGAGGAGTTGACATGGGGAAGAGTGTGAGGGCCCAGTGGTGGAATATTGGAAAAATTACCTCACTTCTTTGGTGACAGACCCCAATAGAACTTAGAACCCTTGGTTACCAGGGAGCCACATTCAGGAGACAGGCCTGTGTCCAGCTCATATGGTTGGAGACGCTCAGGAGAGCAAGATGTTCTCCTGCTGTGTCACACCATCTCGTGGTTCTCACTTGAGTAATAGCAGAAGTGGGGGCCTTATCCAGTTTTGCTGACATTGGCTCACCCTCTGTTCCAGATGCCTCAGGTGACCTGGCAGGGGCCAAATACAGTTAAGACAGGGCAGCCCCATGGAGACTCTTCTGGGCATGGCCTCACATGTGAGCGCATCTGGGCAGCTCCACACCACTCATATCATGATGTTTGGGGAAGGAAGTGATGAGGAGATCCCTACTGTACAGGAGCAGGTTGTCAGCTATGGGAATCCCGTGGGGCTATCAGGTTCATAGCCCAGGACCCCAGGTCCTGGGTGGTGGGACCGAAAGGTGAGTGTCAAGGACAAGTTTGTCTACTCAGATGTTATTCCCAAGAGTTCAGGCTGTCATCTGGCTTCTTCCCTGGTGGGAGGTCTGTTCAGATGCTCCTCTGGACCTGTCTCTAAGGGGCATCCCCTGTGGAGAGTGCCAAGCAGCCATTGATGCTTCTCAGCCTGACTTTGGGCCCTCTCTTTGCAGAGCTCCATTTGGCTACTTCTATGCATTTACCAACATCTCTATAACCAGTGCTTGGCAGGGCTCTACATGTCCTTCCAGGCCTTCCTTCTCTCCATGTGGTGCCAGCCTGGTAATCAGCACACTGTGCTGTGGTCACTCTTCTCTCACTCTTTGGCCTCCCCACTTGGAGGACAGAGCCTATGTCTTTTCTGCTCTGTGTTCCCAGTTGGGTACTTGATAAATATTTTTGAATGAATACATTATATGCACAGGTGACTCAAGACTTATTTTCAGTATTTCTGTTGGGAATGTCACTTCCATGTCCAGTTTCACCAGGGGCTTCCTTGCCCCCTTCCCTGTCTCCAGCATGTCCTGGTTGCTCTGGATTCTAGGGTCTATTTATTTATTGATTGATTGATTGATTGATTTTAGAGACAGCATCTCACTTTAGAGGACTCCAAACATTCCCTCTCCTTGGATGAACAGCAAGTGCACCAGGCCAACAAGCAGGTCCAGTGCTGGACTGGGGTGAGAATAGGCAAAGAGGGGTCCCCACAGACACAAAGAGGGATGCCCCAGGCTATCTCTCTGGGCAGTTTTACCAGTTGAATGAGCCTCCATACCCTTCCTCCCTACGGAATCTCGGTTTCATGTGGGCGTAGTGGCTCATGCCTATTATCCCAGAACATGGCGGGTAGAGGTGGATGGATTGCCTTAGCTCACAGGGTGGAGACCAGCCTGAACCAGAGTATGACCTCATCTCTGAAAAGTAGCCGGGCATTGTGGCTGTAGTAACAGTTCTTGGGCAGTTGAGTCAATAGAATCTCTTAAGCCCAAGAGTTCAAGTTGCTGTGAGCTGTGATTCCACGGCAATCTATGTAGGGCAGCAAAATGAGACTCTGTCAAAAAAAAAAAAGTATGGGGCCTTCGGATGTCCCCAGTCACAACATGGGAACATGCACCATCCCTGCTCACATATCTGTGGGGATGTCAGAGAAAAAGCTTCCTACAGTTTTCACTTTACCACTAGTCCAGAGATAGTTCCCCATGTGGCTGCTGCTCTCACAGCTTTAACGACCTGTCCCTGAGGTCCCCTGGAGGAAATGTCCCTCCCTTCCCCAGCAGGCCTCTCCTAGTCTTACTGCCAACACTTCAACCAGGGGGTCTATACAAAAATGGAGGTGGTCACACACAAAAGGAAGTAAAGCTAGTGAATGCTCTTGTCTTTAAGATGCAGTCTCTAGAGACACTCCTTGTAGCCACCACCTGGCAGGAGGCCATTTCCCGCTGCAGTGCAACCTTTCAATGCTGGTGGAGCCTGACTGGACACAATCTTATTTCTCAGTTAGCCATGCTACAGAGAACATGCTGTGTGTTCCAAGTGGTTGGGACAGTTTTTTGGGGGACAAATATCCTTTCACATTGTGTAGGTTGTCTATATGCATTGGCTATTGTCTCTTTAGCTATACAGAAGCTTTTGAGTTTAAGTCCCATTTTTGTTGTTGTTGTTGTTTCAATGGCCACGGCATTCTACGTCATGAAATCTTTCCCCAGGCTGAGATCTTCCAGTGTTTTTCTTATGCTTTCTTTGAGTATTTTTATTGTTTCATGCCTTAAAATTAAGTCCTTTATCCATCTTGAATCAATTTTTGTGAGTGGAGAAAGGTGTGGGTCCAGTTTCAGTCTTTTACATGTGGATATCCAGTTGTCCCAGCACCATTTATTTAATAGAGTATATTTCGTTTAAGGTATGTTCTTGTTTGGTTGATCCAAGATTAAGTGGCTGTAAGATGTTAGTTTCATTTCCTGGTTATCTAACTGATTTTAAATGTTTATTTCTCAATATTTGTGCCATGCTGTTTTGACTACTATGGCTTTTTAGTAGAGCCTAACATCTGGTATGGTGATGCCCCCAGCTTTATTTTTATTTACTGAGAACTGCCTTAGCTATATGGGGATTTTTTTCTGGTTCTATACAAAACACAGAATCATTTTTTTCCAAATCTTGAAAGTACGATGTTGCTATTTTAACAGGTATGGCATTGATCTGGTAGATTGCTTTGGGAAGTATAGACATTTTCACCATGTTGACTATTCCGAGCCATGAGCATGGTGTGTTCTTCCATGTATTAATATCTTCTGCTATTTCCTCACGTAGGATTTCATAATTTTCTTTATAGAGTTTCGTCACCTCATTCTTCGGTATATTTCTAGGTATTCATCTTCTTTGAAGCTATGGTGAATGGAGTTGTGTCCTTAATTAACCATTCATCTTGACTGTTATTGGCATATACAAAGGCAAAGGACTTGTGGACATTGATTTTATATCCTGAGACATTACTGTATGTTTTGATGACTTGCAGGAGTCTTGTGGCCGAGTCTTTGAGTTTCTCAATGTATAAAATCATGTTGTCTGTAAAGGGGGAGTTTTTGACCTCCTCTTCTCCCCTTTGCATGTCCTATATTTCCTTGTCTTCCGTAATTGTATTGGCTAGAAGTTCCAGCACTATGTTGAATAGTAATGGTGACAGAAGACAACCTTGTTTGGTTTCAGTTCTAAGAGGAAAAGCTTTCAGTTTTACTCCATTCAGTAAAATCTTACCTGTGGGTTTCTCATCAATAGCTGAATCACCTATATTCCTCAGTGTTCTAATTAGAACAGGATGCTGGATTTTATCGAATGCTTATCCTGCACCTATTGAGAGGATCATATGGTCTTTATTTTTGCTTCTGTTAATATGGTGGTAAAGGTTTATGGACTTGCATATGTTGAACCAGACTTGCATCCCTGGGATGAAACCGAATTGATCATGATGTATGACTTTTTTGATGATAAGCTGTATCTATTGGTAGAATTTTTTGAGAATTTTTGCATCTATGTTTGTTAGTGAAATTGGTCTGAAATTCTCCTTTTCAGTATGGTCTTTTCCTGGTTTTGGTATCAGGGTGCTGTTTGCTTTGTAGAATGTGTTTGGGAAGATTTCTTCCTCCTCACTATTTTGGAATAATTTCTTCAGTATGGGAATTTGCTCTTCCTTGCAGGTTTCATTGAATTCTGGTATGAAGCCATCTGGTCCAGGGCATTCTTTTTGGTTGGAAGATTTTTTATTGTTTCTTTAATCTCAGTACTTGCAAGTGGTCTGTTAAGGAGCCCTAATTCTTCCTAGCTATGTCTAGGGAGAGGGTGTGATTCAAAATATTGATCCATATCCTTGACATTGTCAAATTTCAGGGCGTAGAGTTTCTGGTAGTATTCAGAGATGATCTCTTGTATCTCTGTGGCATCAGCAGCTATTTTCCCTTTATCATTTCTGATTGAGGTCACTAGAGATTTTCCTTTTCAATTTCTAGTTAGTCTTGCTGAAGGTTCATTCATTTTATTCATTTTTTTCCAAAAACCAACTCCTTGTTTCAGTACATTTCTGAATGATTCTTTTGTTTTCAATTGAATTGATCTCCGATTTAATTTTGGATATTTGATTTCTTCTGCTGGGTTTATGCTCAGATTGTTCTCCTTTTTCCAATTCCATCAGATGGCAAAAAGAGAAAGAAAAAAAATCAGAAAAATCTATAGGGAAAATGTTGAAATTAAAAAACAACAGGAACAGCAACAACAACAACAACAACAAACTAAAACAAAACCAAAGATAGCAGTATATATATATATTGCTGAATATTGTATGGGCAACAGGTGATCTTCTGCGGAATGAGATGTTAATCACAATGCTCATATGCCTGTGTGAGATGGAGACTGGAGACCTCTACTTATTTCTCAAACCCCACAAGATGGAGAGCCTACATCTCCCACCAGCCCTCTTTAAAGGCACTTTAAAGTGCTAAACTTGCCTATCAGAAACTTTCCCAGGAATGTACCTGTTGGCTGGGATCACTCCTGAAGTGGCTATCTACTTACCCCGTGTGCCAAAATCGGTCTCACTCTATGCCCCTGAGGTCTAAGACCTTAAGGTCTCTCAGTCCCTGCCTTTAGGCTGTTCAGTCACTAGATTACTCCTGCCTGATCCTTACTTTGAGACCCTGAAGGGGGAGCTTGCTGGGGCATTTCTCCCACAATGGCTCCTTGCACACCACAGCAAACACTATTACCTGCATTTGGCTTAGTGGCTCAGTCTGGGGCCCTAGACAATGCTTACAGTGCTCTGCACTCCAGCCCCAGTTCTCCCAAGCTAGTTCAACTGAGTGCCAAGTGCAAAAAAACCAAAACAGCTGACAGGTAAGGCCTTTCCTGTTTGCAATATCACTGTTGGTGTACTTAAAGCTACTGGCAGGATTAGACCGAAAGAACACATGCAAAAACTTGCCTGTTTTCCTTTGCTTTTGTCCTCCTCATGGGGTCCCGAAGTCACTTGCTGACTCCCTGTGTCCTCAAAGGGATGTTTGTGGGCAGACCCTACCAGCCAGAGTTGCATGGAGTCCAGTCTCTTCAGACTCACCAAGCTCAGTTGCAAGAAAGCTTTTACTCGGCCTCCATCTTGCTCCTCCCCAATAAATCCACTTTCTAGTTTTTTAATGTATGATTGCCACATTTACAATAGATGAAGAAAATCATAAAAATGAATAAAAGCTTATAGAATAAGGATATAGAGAATTAAAATACTTTTGAACAGTTGGGCTATATAAACTTTTTTAAGGCTCTATTATTCTTCTTCTTATTATTATTATTAAATCATAGCTGTGTACGTTGATATAATCATGGGGCATCATTCACTAGCTTCACAGACCATTTACCAAGTTTCACATATATTCTTGTAAGATGTACCGCTGGTGTAATCCCACCAATCCCCTTCCCTCTAACCACATCTCCCCTCCCTCCCCTCCCTTTCCCCCTTCTCCCTATTCTTAGGTTGTAACTGGGTTATAACTTTCATGCGAAACCCTCAATTAGTTTCATAGTAGGGCTGAGTACATTGGATACTTTTTCTTCCATTCTTGAGATACTTTACTAAGAAGAATATGTTCCAGCTCCATCCATGTAAACATGAAAGAGGTAAAGTCTCCATCTTTATTTAAGGCTGCATAATATTCCATGGTGTACATATACCACAATTTCTTAATCCATTCGTGGATCGATGGGCGCTTGGGCTTCTTCCATGATTAGCAATTATGAATTGGGCTGCAATAAACATTCTGGTACAAATATCTTTGTTATGATGTGATTTTTGGTCTTCTGGGTATATGCCCAGTGGAGGGATTACAGGATTGAATGGCAAATCTATTTTTAGATCTCTGAGTGTTCTCCATATCTCTTTCCAAAAGGAATGTATTAATTTGCATTCCCACCAGCAGTGCAAAAGAATTCCCTTTTCTCCACATCCACGCCAACATCTCTGGTCTTGGGATTTTGTGATATAGGCTAGTCTCACTGGAGTTAGATGGTATCTCAAAGTAGTTTTGATTTGCATTTCTCTGATGATTAAAGATGATGAGCATTTTTTTATATGTCTGAAGGCCACGTGCCTGTCTTCTTCAGAGAAGTTTCTCTTCAAATCCCTTGCCCAGCCTGCGATGGGATCCCTTGTTCTATTCTTGCTGATGCGTTTGAGTTCTCTGTGGATTCTGGTTATTAAACCTTTGTCGGAGACATAACCTGCAAATATCTTCTCCCATTCTGAGGGCTGTTTGCTTGCTTTACTTACTGTGTTCTTGGCTGTGCAGAAGCTTTTTAGTTTGATCAAGTCCCAGTAGTGTATTTTTGAAGCTGCTTCAATTGCCCGGGAGGTCCTCCTCATAAAATACTCGCCCAGACTGATTTCCTCAAGGGTTTTCCCTGCACTCTCCTCTAGTATTTTTATAGTTTCATGTCTTAAGTTTAAATCTTTGATCCAGTGAGAGTCTATCTTGGTTAATGGTGAAATGTGTGGGTCCAGTTTCAGTCTTCTACAGGTTACCATCAAGTTCACCCAGCACCATTTGTTAAATAGGGAATCTTTTCCCCACTGAATGTTTTTAATTGGCTTGTCAAAGATTAAATAACAGTAAGTAGGTGGATTCATCTCTTGGTTCTTTATTCTGTTCCAGACATCTAATTCTCTGTTTTTGTGCCAGCACCATGCTGTTTTGATCACTATCGATTTGTAGTATAGTCTGAGGTCTGGTAGCGTAATTCCTCCTGCTTTGTTTTTATTTCTGAGTAATGTCTTGGCTATTTGAGGTTTTTTCTGATTCCATATAAAATGAAGTATTGTTTTTTCAAGATCTTTAAAGTATGACAGTGAAGCTTTAATAGGGATTGCATTGAAATTATATATTGCTTTGGGTAGTATGGACATTTTAACAATGTTGATTCTTCCCAGCCATGAGCATGGTATGTTTTTCCATTTGTTAACATTTTCAGCTATTTCTTTTCTTAGACTTTCATAGTTCTCTTTATAGAGATCTTTCACGTCCTTTGTTAGGTAAATTCCCATATATTTCATCTTCTTTGGCACTACTGTGAATGGGATAGAGTCCTTAACTGTTTTTTCAACTTGACTATTGTTGGTATATATAAAGGCTACCGATATATGAATATTGATTTTGTAACCTGAGATGCTGCTGTATTCCTTGATCACTTCTAAGAATTTTGTAGTAGAGTCCCTAGTGTTTTCCAGATATACTACCATATCATCTGCGAAGAGCGACAGTTTGATCTCTTCTGACCCTCTGTGCATACACTTGATCACCTTTTCTTCCCTAATTGCGGTGGTTAAAACTTCCATTACAATGTTAAAAAGCAATGGAGACAATGGGCAGCCTTGTCTGGTTCTTGATCTGAGTGGAAATGATTCCAATTTAACTCCATTCAATATGATATTGGCTGTCGGTTTACTGTAGATGGTCTCTATCAGTTTATGAAAGGTCCCTTCTATACCGATTTTCTTAAGCGTTCTGATCATGAAGGGATGCTGCATATTATCAAAAGTTTTTTCTGCATAGATTGAGAGAATGATATGGTCTTTGTTTTTTAATTTATTTATGTGCTGGATTACATTTATAGATTTACGTATATTGAACTAGCCTTGAGACCCTGGGATAAAACCGACTTGGTCATGATGTATAATTTGTTTGATGTGTTGCTGGATTCTGTTTGTTAGGATCTTGTTGAATATTTTTGCATCTATATTCATTAGTGATATTGGTCTATAATTTTCTTTTCTTCTTCGGTCTTTTCCTGGTTTGGGGATCAGGGTAATGTTTTCTTCATAGAATGTGTTAGGTAGTCTTCCTTCTTTTTCTACCTTTTGGAACAGGTTGAGTAATATAGGTACTAGTTCCTCTTTAAAAGTTTGGTGGAATTCTGACCTGAAACCATCTGGTCCCGGGCTTTTCTTTTTAGGGAGGTTTTGAATGGTTGATGCTATTTTCGAGCTTGATATGGTCCTGTTAAACCTATCCACTTGATTCTGGCAAAGTCTTGGAAGGTGATGTGCTTCCAAGTATCGGTCAATTTCCTTCAGATTTTCATATTTCTGAGAATACAGTTTCTTGTAATATTCATTAAGGATTGTTTGGATTTCTGAGGAGTCTGTTGTTATTTCGTCTTTGTCATTTCTGATTGATGAGATTAGAGATTTTACTCTTTTTCTCTTGATTAGGTTGGCCAAAGGTTTTTCTATTTTGTTGACCTTTTCAAAAAACCAGCTTTTTGATTTATTGATCTGTTGTATTATTCTTTTGTTTTCAATTTCATTTAGTTCTGCTCTGATTTTGGTTATTTCTTTTCTTCTACTGGGTTTGGGCTTGGAATGTTCTTCCTTTTCCAGTTGCTTGAGATGTCCAATTAAATTGTTAACTTCCTCTCTTTCCATTTTCTTGAGGAAGGCTTGCAGTGCTATAAATTTCCCTCCTAGAACTGCCTTTGCAGTGTCCCAGAGGTTCTGATAGTTCATGTCTTGATTGTTGTTTTGTTCCAAAGAATTGGTGATTTCTTTCTTAATCTCATCTCTAGCCCAGCTATCAATCAGCATAAGATTATTTAACTTCCATGTTTTTGTATGATTATGCACATTCCTGTTGTTAGTCAGCTCAAGTTTTATTTCTATAGTGGTCTGAGAAGATGCATGGAATAATTTCTATTCCTTTAAATGTACTGAGGTTAGACTTGTGAACTAAGATGTGATCGATTTTGGAGTAAGTTCCATGGGCTGATGAGAAGTATGTGTAATCAGTTTTTTTGGGATGAAATGTTCTATAGATGTCTGCTAAATCCAAATGTTGGATGGTTAGGTTTAAATCTAAGATTTCTTTGCTCAGCTTCTTGTTGGAGGATCGATCCAACACTGCCAAAGGAGTGTTGAATTCTCCGACTATTATGGAGCTGGAGGAAATCAAGTTGCTCATATCTGTTAGAGTTTCTCTTATGAATAGTGGTGCATTCTGGTTGGGTGCATAGTTATTAATAATTGAGATCTCATCATATTGAGTATTACCCTTAACAAATATGAAGTGACCATTCTTGTCCTTCCTTACTTTTGTTGGTTTAAAGCCTATTGTACTTGCAAATAAAATTGCAACACCTGCTTTTTCCTGATCAACATTTGCCTGAAATATGGATGACCATCCTTTCACCCTGAGTCTGTATTTGTCTTTTAAGTTAAGATGTGACTTTTGTATGCAACAAATATGTGGCCTGAGTCTTTGTATCCAGTCAGCTAACCTATGCCTCTTAGAGGACAGTTTAAGCCATTCACATTAATGGAGAATATTGATAAGTCCCATGAAGTTTTGGGTATCGAGTTTTTCAAAAGTTCAGTGGGCATTTTTAATCCTTTTGCCAGTGTGGAAATTGGAGTTTGATCCGAAGTTCTGAGTGAGTTTACTTTTGTGGTATAGGATTGGGTTGGTCATTATGGAGGATAGGTCTGAGAATATCCTGAAGAGCTGGTTTGGTTATGGCAAATTTCTTTAACATATGAATGTCATTAAAGTATTTAATTTCTCCATCGTAAATGAAACTCAGTTTAGCTGGATACAAGATGCGGGGTTGAAAGTTATTTTGCTTTAGGAGATTAAAGTCGGTGACCACCCTCTTCTGGCTTGAAAAGTTTCAGTGGAGAGATCTGTAGTCATTCTGATATGCTTCCCTTTGAAGGTAATGGTTTTCTTTTGCCTGGCAGCTTTGAGGATTTTCTCCTTCGTATTAACTTTAGTGAAGTTAATTATGATATGCCTTCGAGATGCCTTGGGGTTGAGTTGTGCTGGGGTTCTGAAGCTGTCCGCTATCTGATTTTCAGAATATTTAGGCATGTCTGGAAAATTCTCTTTTATAATTTCATGCAGAAGGGCCTCTGTGCCTTGTGAGGCCATTTCATCTGTTTCTGGAACTCCAATGATTCGGATATTCACCTTCTTCGAATTATCCCAGAGCTCTCGGAGAGAATGATCCGTTTTGCTCTCCATTTCTCTTCCTCTTTGAGAATTTGGGAGTGTTCAAAGGCTTTATCTTCAATGTCAGAAAGCCTTTCTTCTGCTTGGTCCATTTTGTTGCTTAGGGATTCTACTGTATAGGGCTGCAAATTCTTGCTTTAGTGTGTCTCAGTCTTTGGTGGTTTTGTCTTTAAATTCCTTAAATCCTTGAGACAACTTTTGAATTTCTCCTCGAATTCCTAATTCCACTTTGTTAATCTTGTATGCAATCCAAATTCTGAATTTGATTTCTGACATCTCAGCCAGTTGTTAATGAATAGGATCTTCAATTACATCTGCCATATCTTTCCTTGGGGAGGTTGATCTATTCTGGTTATTCATGTTACCAGAGTTTTTCCACTGATTCCGCTCCATGGTTGTTTTACTCCCTTTGATTTTTTTCCCCTGGGGTTTTGTCAAGGGCCTGTACAGTGTTGTGGCCTGAGAAACTGGGGCCCTGTCTGGTGTGGTGGGGCTAAGTGGTTCTGTCTTGTTTTCAGCTGGTTTCTGTTCCACCCTAGTGAAACAGATGCTCTGGATTGAAGTCTCAGCTGTGGAGAAATATCAGCAATTAAGTCACCCCGCTCCCCACTGGCAAACAATTGGAAAAGAAAAGTCAAACCTTCCTAACACCATGCACCCAGGGCACCACCTGATTTGTCCTCAGGTGATTGGTTCAGTTCAAAAAGTCCAAATCAATTGTCTCAGTCTGCACCTGTCTCGGGTGAGAGAGTTTAAGAGGTCTCCGGGAAGTGGATCACAGGGGTCTGGTGACTACTCTGGTGTGGTTTGCTCCAGTGCTGCGTGGAGTCAGAAGGAGCCTCCCAGCCAATAGATCAGTCTGGGAAGGTTGATGCCTCCTTCCCCACCTTGCACCACTGTCACACCCAGTCACTGATAGCCCTGCGGTTGGATGACCCTGTTGCCTGTAGTGAATCATTACTCCAGGAGTTTGCACCTGCCTGAATCACAAGGAAGTCTGCCAGGCTGCTGCGCTCTGTCTCTCTCTAGCAATAGGAGGTGAGGCCTGACAACCTTGGGCACTTGATGAAGGTTGGGGGTTTTCACTCAGGTCCAGTCTCGCCCCTGATTAATGTTACGGAGAGAACAGAACAGAACAACTGTGCGGTTCCCCTGCAGAAGAGAAGCTGAATTGAGTTCCAAATCAGCTTGTCTTTGCTCTTGTATTGGGTATAGGCTGACGATCCCCGGAGGGCCAGATGCGTCTTAGGTTTAGTAAAGTGGACCTCTGGGTCAGCCCCACCCTGGGAGTTTCCCCGGTTTGCAAGTTGGAGTTGCCTCAGGAAAATCCTATACTCACAGTCTCTTGTTGCCCAGGGAGACAGGGGTGTGGCTTCAGAATATTCAGTAGTGAGCCATATTGCTAGCAAAAGAGGGCTGCTGTTTTATGGCTCAGGCAACTGCTGCTCCTGTGTAGCTCCCCTCCGGTCAACCATCCTCTTTCCGCTCCCATATCCCAGAGTCTGCACCAACCGGTTGCACCCCAGCACTGTCCACACCCCTCGAGTAATCGCCCAAGAGTCTGGATCCCTGGGGGACCGGCCTCCAGACCTTGGAGCTAGAGCAGAGGGGAGTGTGGGGAGCGCTGGGAGCCTGGGGTTGCGGGCAGAGAACACACACAGCTTTACACAGTTTTATGCCTGGCCGTATTGTCACCAAAAGACGGCTATCGCACTGTGCCTCAGGGAACTGCCACTCTGGTGCGGTCCCCTCTCCGCCGACCGGGACTGGCCTCCAGACCTCAGTGTGAGTGAAGGGGAGTGCTGGGAGCTCAGAATTCCAGGTACAGACTATATACAGTTTATACAGTTTTATGCCTGGCAGGAGGACGCCGTTTTACCCTAGTAGGGGAGGTAGGTCCAGTTTTTAGAGGGTCCGTCCTGTGGAGTGTAGTGGGAGGACCTTTGAACTCTGCCTGTTCTGAGACTTCTGAGCCATTCTCATGGGGGAGGGGACTCCTGTCTGCTTGGTGATGGATTTTGTACCATTTGTTTGTATCCTTGTGGTCACAGCTTGCCTCAGCGGGGTTGACGTGCGTTCTTCAACCTTCTCTCTTAGTGCAGCTCAAATCCACCGGGTTACTTGCTGGATTTTTGTTCTTTAACTCTCCTACTAGATGGGAGCCTCTGTGGAAAGCTGCCTTCAGTCAGCCATCTTGTCTGCAACTCAAGCACCTTTAAAGTAAGGGTCTTGTGGCATAAACTTCTCAGAGGATGGACTAGCCACATCCTTTGTCTTTCTCTTAGGAGTAGAGAACAAATAGAGTGTGGGGAAATGGACTTGTGTCAAGGCTCTATTATTTTATTTTATAATTTATTTTTATTTTATTTTATTTATTTTATTTTATTTTTTATTTTATTATGAAATCATAGCTGTGTACATTAATGCGATCATGGGTCACCATACACTGGTTATATAGACCATTTGACATATCTTCATCACACTCGTCAGCATAGCCTCCTGGCATTTTCTTAGTTATTGTGTTAAGACATTTATATTCCACATTTACCAAATTTCACATGTACTTTTGTAAGATGCACCGTAGGTGTGATCCCACCAATCACCATCCCACTGCACATCCTCCCCCCCCCACCTTCTCCCCCTTCCCATATTCTTAGGTTATAACTTTCATATATAAAGCCATACATTAGTTTCATAGTAGAACTGAGTACATTGGATACTTTTTCTTCCATTCTTGAGATACTTTACTGAGAAGAATATAAAGAATATTAGCTATGTAAACTTTTATTCCAAAAAGTCAAAATGTTCAAAAAAATTAAAAAGTACACAAAGTAAAAAAATACAGGAAGATAGGTTTAGTTTATTATTGAAGAACAATTTTTAAGTGAAATTTAGTGTAGCTAAGTGTAAAGTGTTTATAAAGTCTACAACTGTATTTAATAGTCCCCTAAACCTTCACATTTACTCACCAGTCACTCACTGACATACGCAGAGGAACCTCTAATTCTGTAAGCTTCATTCATGGTGTATATCCTGTGCAGGCATACCATTTAAAAATGCCTTTTATACTGTATTTTTAGCCTGGCTTTGCAATGTTTAGATATGTTCAGATACACAAATGCTTACTGTCTCATTTTCCTACTATTTTCAAAATGTGCTGTACAGATTTGTAGTCTAACGTCACTAGGACATATGACATAGACTAGGCGTGAGGCAAGTGGTAGCATCAGTACTGAAAAGTCTAGGCCTCAGGCCAATATGGCCCTTCAGATCCTCAAGTGTGGCCCCTCAACCAAATCCAAATTTCACAGCATAACTTTCTTTATTAAAAGGATTGGTTCTGTAAAATTTGGATTCAGTTAAAAGGCTGCATACAACAATCAATAAGGCCACAAGTTCCCCACCACTTGAACATACATGTGTGTATAAAGACCCTTTCACTGTGCTAATACACATTTATTTGATTAGTCCTGGTGGGAATACCATTCAAGGAAGGCTCGTGTGGCCAACTCCAGGCTTCTGATTCCTGCTCATTTCTACTTTACCATTACCGTGCAGATCATGCTGCAAAGTTCTCAGGGACTCTCACCTTTCCCATGGTATCTTTCTTAGCTCAAATTGAGAGTATTTATTTAAATGTTTACCTATTTCTGCTTGGTGTGGTGGTCTACACCTGTAATCCCAGCACTCTGGGAAGCTGAGGTGGGTGGATAGCTTAAGATCAGGAGTTAGAGAACAGCCTGAGCTGGATCAAGATCTCATCTCTACTTAAAATAGAAAATGACCCCCGTGTCCTGGCAGGTGCCTGTAGTTCCAGCTGCTAGGGAGGTTGAGGTAGGAGGATAGTTTAAGCCCAAGAGGTTCACGTTGCTCTGAACTATGATGCTGTGGCATTCTTCCCAAGGTGAGAGAGTGAAATCATTTCACAAAAGTAAATAAAGGAAAAAATAAAGAAACAAAGAATTATATAAATTCATTAATAAATGTTTACATATTTCAAACATATGAGACTGAATAATAATATTTTGCTGGTTGTGCTACATTTGTTCCCCTAAAGCACAGAAAGGAGGAATGGGTGGGGAAAGGAAGAGCAGAGAGAGGGAAGGAGTGAGGGGGTGGGATCTTGGTGTGTGCCACACCTTTGCAGGGCAAGACATGATTATAAGAGGGACTTTTCCTTGGATGGATTTTCTTCATCATCATAATTTCAATCTATCGTTACACCATGGCTAGGTCAAAATACCTTCCTTTGTTTATCCAACACACGACCGTTGTTGAAATTCGCATTAAATATGGATATTTTTCTTATGGAACTTTTTCTTAAGTAGAAGAGTGAAACATCCCTTAAAAATATCTTGTTTTATAGTATAATATAGTGAATACATATAATGTCTATAAGAATTTATTAAATCTTATACAATGTTCATTGGTCCACTTGAGATACATGTTTCTTTTCTTTTTTTATTAATTTATTTATTTTTATTGTTAAATCATAGCCATGTACATTAGTGCAATCAAGGTGTACAATGTGCTGGTTTCATATACAATCTGAAATATTCTCATCAAACTGTTCAATGTAGCCTTCACGGCATTTTCTTAGTTACTGTATGTAGGCATTTGTATTCTGCATTTAGTAAGTTTCGCCTGTACCCATTCTAAGATGCACTGTAGGTGTGGCCCCACCCATTACCCTCCCTCTACCATAACCTCCCCCCTTACTTGTTTATTTCAAATGGGACGATTTCTGAATTTACACTATAGTAGATGTACATATTGCTCAGCTTCAGATTTGTATAATCTCCCTCTACAACCTACTCCTCAGTTTCTACATTAATTCTCTCTAGAATACTATGCAGTTAGAGAGATGGTCAGAAGTCTACCCTTTTCCCTCCACATCCCTGGGTTCTTTGTAAAGTGATTGACTTACAATTCTACCATCACTGCTTTGAAGTGATGGGGTATGACAGTTCTGTGAAACCCAGACAAGGACAAACAGTCTAGTGAAGGAGGATACCCACACCTGTGCAGTTACACTCCCCTGGCCTACAGTCCTCTAAGGGATTGGAACAGATGCGCTTTCTTTTCTGCAAAGAATTCAAATGACTTTAATACCAGAACATGGTAAACTTGCAGCTCTTTCAAACAACTATTAGGCTTTTTCTATTACCTCATCAACTGGTACCATTCAGTGTTCTGTCTCCACCCTTTCTTGGGATTTTCCCACCCCTAAGTCTGGGTGTTTTCTACAGGTGACAACACACTGTGAGTTTTCTAAGCCTTTTTCATATACACCTGATGAATTACCTAGAAAGTAGAGTATAGTGTGATCCCACTGTGCACATATTTGACTGGGGGACAGAACTGAAACACACAGGACTTGTCTGGGGGTCACAACAAGGTAGGGGAAGCAGCTTGTGACCAAGCCTTCTCTCCTCAGTGTGGGGGACTGTGGACTGAGGGGCTATGTTTGTAGAATAGTGTACAGGTGAGGAGTTGACATGGGGAAGAGTGTGAGGGCCCAATGGTGGAATCTTGCAAAAGTGACCTCACTTCCTTGGTGACAGATCCCAACAGAACTTAGAACCCTTGGTTACCAGGGAGCCACATTCAGGAGACAGGCCTGTGTCCTGCTCATTTGGTGGGAGAAGTTCAGGAGAACAAGACGTTCTCCTGCTGTGTCACACCTTCCCGTGGTTCTCACTTGAAGAATGGCCCATGTGTAGGCCTTATCTGGCTTTGCCGACATTGGCTCACCCTCTGTTCCAAATGCCTCAGGTGACCTGGCAGGGGGCATCTACAGGTAACACAGGGAAGCCCCATGGAGCCTCTTCTGGGCATGGTCTCACCGGTGAGCCCACTTGGGCTGGTCCACACCCCTCGTATCATGATGTTTGGGGAGGGAAGAGATGAGATGAGGGAACACTTACTGTACAGGAGCAGGTTGGCAGTTATGGGAATCCCATGTGGCTGTCATGTTCATACTCCAGGATCCCAGGTCCTGGGTGATGGGACAGAATGGTGAGTGTCAATTACATGTTTGTCTACTCAGATGTCATTCCCAAGACATCAGTCATCTGCCTTCTTCCCTGGTGGAAGGTCTGTTCAGATGCTCTTCTGGGCCTGTTCTGGGGAGCAGAATCTTTAAGGGGGGTCCCCTGTGGAGAGTGCCAGGCAGCCACTCATGCCACTCAGCATGACTTCGGGCACTCTCTTTGCAGAGCTCCATTCAGGAGATCTGTGAGGAGCCACTGGAGGACTCTAAATATTCCCTCTCCTGGGATGAAGAGCAAGTACACCAGGCACCGAGCCGGGCCAGCGCTGCACTGGGGTGAGAATGGCCACAGAGGGGTCCCCACAGTCACCAAGAGGGATGTCCAGGCTATGTCCGAGGGCAATTTTACCAATTGAGTGACCTGAGATACCCTCACTAAGGAATCTGGGTTTTGGCTGGACGCAGTGGCTCACGCCTATCATCCAAGAACTTGGGAGGCAGAGGCGGGTGAATTGCCTGAGCTCACAGGGTTGAGACCAGCCTGAACCAGAGCATGATCTCATTTTTAAAAAATAGCCTGGTATTGTGGCAGGCAGCTGTAGTTTCAGCTCTTGGGTGGTTGTGACAAGAGAATCTCTTAAGCCCAAGAGTTCAAGGTTGCTGTGAGCTGTGAAGGCATGGCAGCCTATGGGAGGGCAGCCAAGTGAGACTCTGTCAAAAAAAAAGAATCAGTCCTCTGGATGTCCCCATTTGCAACTTGGTAAGATACACCATCCTTGCTTACATACTTGTGGGGATGTAAGAGAAATTGTTTCCTGTAGTTTTGACTATATCCTAGTCTAGAGATTGTTCCCCATGTGGCTGCTGCTCTCACGGCTTTAGCAACTGGTCCCTGTGTTCACCCAGAGAGGGCAGGATTCTCCCTTCCCCACCAGGCCTCTCCAATACTTAACTGACATCACTCCAACCTGGGGGGCTATACAAAAATGGAGGGGTCACATACAAAAGGAGGTAAAGCTATTGCATGCTCTTGTGTGTAAGGTGCCATCTCCAGAACAACTCCTTGTAGCACCCATCTGGCAGGAGGCCATTTCCCACTGTGGTCCAACCTGTCAATGCTGGAGTTGCCTGACTAGAACAATCTTATTTATCAGTCAGCCATGCTTCAGGGAACATGCTGTGCATCCCAATTGGCTGGGAAGGTTTTGTGGGGCTGGCAGAACTCAGCTCCAAGACTGAAGGGCTCTGTCAACAGAGTTACTTTCTCTCACTTCTGGAGGCTGGAAAGTCCCACCTAAAGCAGCCAGCTGGGGAAGTGTTTCGGATGCCTCTCTCCTTGGCCTCAGTGGGGCCGCCTTCCATCTCCGTGTTAGAAGAGAGCTCCTCCGTCATGCCTCTCTGTGTCCTTTTCACCTCCTCATATAAGCACACCAGTCATATGCAATTCGGGGCACGTAACTTCAAGAACCTTTTGTCCTAATGCAGTGAAGTCTGAGGCTCAGGGGATCAGACATGAACGTATGAATTTTGGCCCATGAAATGTCATCAGGAGAGCTCCCAGGAAGTGGGTGCTGGGTGACAGGTTGCATGTAAACAGTTGTTTTGGGTATGGCCAGTGACCTTTCCAGACCTGCTGTGGCACAGACAGGACTCTGAATGTCACTGCTTCTCTGTATCCAGCCTCCCTTGTTGATAATATTGTTTTTAAGTGTTTTCCGATATAGGTTCGGTGGGAAATACAATCAGATCATAGCTTTCATTTCCAGTTTCATGACTGACACCTGGGAGTCACATACCAGTGTCTTCATATGTATTTGCGATTTCTCTCCCGAGTCACCTGCCCAGCTCCAGCTTTCTCACCCTGGGGTCTCATGGCATTTGCCCCTATGCCAGGCTCAGAGTTGCTGAGGCTGTTTCTCAAGGCTCCGTTTAATGTAACAAAGATAGACACCTCTGTTGATCTCTGTGGAGAGACTTCTCCTAGATGCAAGGTCTCCACATAGAGGGGAAACAGGCTGCCCCAAGACCCTGTCACCAAGGGAGAGAGGCTCAGCCTCTAGCAGCAGTTCTCAACCTGTGAGTTGCGAACCCTTTGGGGGTCAAACGACCCTTTCACTGGGGTGGTCTATTATCAGATATTTACTTTAGTATTCATAAAAGTAGCAAAATAATTTTATGCTTGGAGGTCACCACAACATGAGGAACTGTATTAAAGCCTCTTGGCATAAGGAAAGTTGAGAACTACTGCAAGGAGCTTAGCGGGAAATACATTCAGACCTCCATGGAAGGGCCGCTGCTCTGACCCATGGGCTGGTGACAGCCACGTGACATACCAGAGCCTGAGTTTTCTCATCTGCACGGTGAGGGCCATTTTGGAACTCACTGGCACAATGCTCCTCATAAAGGGTGTCTGAGCAGGGCATTATTGTTCTGCCTAAGAAAGCCCCTGAAGCCCCCTGGAAGGTGTCACTGGTTACATGACACCTTCGTGCCCATCACATTTTAGGAGAAAAGTGTAGAATCGTTTCCGCCTTGGACACCCATGACTTCAACCTGCACAAGTCTCTGAAGGACTTGAGCTTCCTGCATTGAGCAACAGACCCCATTGTCTGAAGGGGCAGGGTCACTAACTGTGTGTCATTCTTTGGCCCCACTAGAAGGGAAATGAGTCCACCCTCTCCTTCAGGGAGCTCAAACTGATGAGCACCTCACAGCCAGCCACCAGGAGATGCTGGTGAGCTCCATGTTTCCATTCTTTCCAGCTCGAACCATCTCTTCCACCACCTCATAGTGCCCCTACCTGGATGTCAGCACCGTGTCATGGTTTCTGGAGAAACTGTGGGGGGAGGTGAGTGCCCAAGGCACAGTTCTGACTGCCACCTACCAGCCATGTGTGGATGTCAATTGCAGCTCCTCTGAGCCTCACTTTACTCCTGTACAAAGTGGTCAGAGGATGAACTTCATGGGGTTTTTGTGGGGACTGAATGGAATAAGAGGTGGCAGGTGGGTCCCTCGCTCCTGACTCCGTGGAGAGGCTCCAGGGGGTGGTGTGGCTGTTCACATTTCCCATCTGTCTCTCTCCTCACAGAAGGCACTCTCTGCCTCACACCTCAGTAGCCCACACTCCTCCCTGTGTGGGAAAATCACACAGAGAGCAAACCTGCTCCATCTTGTAGAGGTTTGAGTTTCCTTTCCCCTGGTGTCTTTCCTTGAGAGAACAGGGTTTCCTGGGGTGGGGAAAGAGTCCCCAGGACCACTTAGATATCTGGAAAGGCTCTGTCAGAGTCATTCATAAGCCAGTTGCTTTGGGTGGGCACTTTCTGGAAATGTAGCTTAATTTAATGAACAAAGAGAATGACTGAACTTGGGCCCAAGCTCTGTACAGGGAGGCAGGAAGTCAGAGCAGACACCCAGGAGGTCGCGTACTCCTCCTAGAGGACCACTTGGCATCGTCTACGCACAGAGGCAAATTCCACATTCTGACCAGGATAACAAACCCCAAGGACTAACTCAAAAACGATGCATTTGGGGTCCAATGAAAAAAATCCCCTGATCCTTCAGCGTATGAGGACTCTGTGGACTGTGGCTAGGGAGAGAAGCCAGAACCTTCTCTCAATTTAGGACTCCTGTGAGAGGGCTGAGGTCAGGAGATTCAGGGGAGAATTGACTCAAGAAGAGCTGTGGATAGGGTCCCAGGTCCCTGCATAGAGAGTAGTGGCTGGGCTGGAGCTGACCCTGAGGGCCCCATTCTCAGCAAAGTCGCTTCGCAGCTCCACCTGTCTCCTGCACCCCATGCCCCCTCCCTGACTGCAGCACCAGGGAGCCCAACTGGAGTGATGATGAGCACTTTGCTCACATTCTGGCCTCCAGTCACAGCCCTGAGGGCCCAGGGGTGTCGAGGTCCATGTGTGGCCATGAGGCTGACAATGGTAATGGGAAGCGGAGGTCCACAGTGGTGTATTCATTCCTGACCCATGGGTAGCACAGACAACTGGGGTAGGTCAGTCTATCTTCTAGACTAGAGTTTCAGGCCCAGGTACCCAGAACAACACAGTCCTCTAGGATGCTCTGGGAAGGGTGTAGGAGGAAAGGCCAGGCCTCTGACTCAGCTTCCACTTGCCACCTCCAGAACTACCTTTTCCATCTGCATCTCCTGGCCAGAAGGATACCCTGTGGTCTTCGGGCAGCCTCTGAACTATGCAGGGCTCGTGGTTCAGGTGGCTCCTATAGGGGTCACCCCATCCACATCACACCCAAGGCATCAAGCAAACATTGCTCTTGCCTAGATGGAGCACCTGGGGCCCATCGGGGCAGACATAGGGCGAGATAGCCACAGTTGACCAGCTTCCCGAGGGAGGAGGTTGGGGCTGAAATTCCCTTTATTGTGGGGAGGTCATGGTGTGTTTGGATAAGCCAGTAGGGAGTGACAGATGCTGCTGACTTCACTTCCTCTTCCATGTCCTGCTCTATGCCCAGATCAACAGGCACTCCCACTGCTCAAACTAGAGCCAGCCCCACCAGGTCCAGGAGAGCAGAGGCCTGCTCTGGAACCAGGGACACCCGCAGCCCTGCATCTGCCACTTCATATGGAGCCAACCTCGGGGCCAGGGCCAAGGGCAGCACCAGCACCTAGGACAGGGCCACTGCCTTTCGCACAACCAGAGCCAATTCCAGGGCTCTGCTGTCCTTGTGCTGTGCCTGAGAGGAAGCAGCACGATTCAGAGCTGCCTCACACCATGGGTTACACACCCAAACATCTGGCCGAGCAGCTGACACTCCTGGATGCAGTGAGTGGCTGCTCAGACCCCCTTTCCTGACCACAGGCCATCCTTCTGGTCCCACCCCACTCCATGTCTTATGAGCCATGCCCGCCGGATGAGTTTCTTCCTGTACGTGCTGTGCCTGTGTCTGTGTGGTAGCTGCACACAGCAGCTGGGCACATCCAATGGGAGGGACAGAGCGCGGGTGGGCCCTGGCCCATTCCATGCAGGAGTAACCGACTGTGC
Organism: Nycticebus coucang; assembly: GCF_027406575.1. NCBI lineage: Eukaryota > Metazoa > Chordata > Mammalia > Primates > Lorisidae > Nycticebus > Nycticebus coucang. The sequence goes on from NC_069782.1 coordinate 47,781,421, forward strand.
GGGCACCCAGGTTGCTCGGCCACCTGCCCAGTAGGCTTCACCAGCCTCAGCAATTGCTAGACACCTGGCACATACTCCATTGCACACCAGACACCCCTATTGAGCCCCTGGAGGAAGCTGCCACAGCAAATGTGCGTCTCAATGGAAAGAAGACCTCTGCACACAGGTGGCCTGAGGAAGGGCAGGGCTGAACCATCTTTTGGAGTGTGGGATTCATGAGAATTGCCTGGGGGAACACACCACATGCCGTTCTCTACTTGTCTGGCTCTATGCATGTGGTGCCCTTATTGAAATGCAAATGATACCCGGGGCTCTGACTAGTCTGGGAGAGCCAATTCCAAAGCTCAGAATATGGTCACCTGCCTGGCTCAGGGGCTGACTACAGACTCAGAGCTGGTCTGGGCCGTGCCCATGTTCATCTTTCTTCCTCCCCAGGAGAAGTTCAAGAAAGTTCTGCCCTGGGAGTGCCTGGGCTCCATTTTGGTTATGTGGGAGAAGGACGAGGAGCATGTGTTACCCATAGTCTGGGCAGCCCTCACCCACTCTTTTAGTGTGTTGTCTTTTGTGGTTACTACTTGCCTGGGGACCTGCACCATGAAGGCCCAGGACAGGGCCAGGATGCTGGAACTGTGGATTCAGGTGGCCAGGGTAAGCTGCGGGAGGGCCCAGGACAGGGCCAGGGTGCTGATGCTCTGGATCCAAGTGGCCCGGGTAAACTGTGGGAGAGCCCAGGACACTCGTTTTCTCCTCTGTCATATCTCTAGTTTAATGAACAGGGTCTGACCCCCTGAACAGGGCCTAGACCTTCCTGTCAGGGGCACACTGACCTTGACTTCCATGCCAGTGGTGGTACTCACTTCCCACCTGGACCCTACCTTGGATTGAACTAGAATCGTCCTCTGTGTGTGTGAAACTCACTGGGGCCCAGATTGCTCTTCCATGCCTCCCTTGGCCTCTGCCTCCCAGAGGGGAAAGGTCAGCAGAGGGGGTGTACCTGGGGTAGGGGGTCTCTTAACTCCCCACCTCATGGTGCAGGAGTGCATGGTGGTGAAAAACTACTCATCTTCTCTGCCATAGTCTCTGCCCTCAAGTGCAGGCCTATCCATAGTCTGAAGAAAACCTGGAGGGCAGTATCCAGGCGGGTGGGCTTCTGAACTTCTCTGGTGCACCTGGCAGCTCCCCCTTGTATGCCATGTCCCCTCACTACACTGGGGAGTGGCTTGGATGCCAGGTGCTCTGGAGGCAAGGATGGGGCTGGACAGGGCCTCTCAGTCCCCTAGGATGCTAGCCCCAATTGACTACCTCAGGACCTAGCTTTCTTCAGTGTGGGGCACGGGGTTTTGCCACATTGAAGACATTCAAGTGTCTACTACACAGCAAATCTAAACTGAGCAACTGAGTTGACCAGTTGAAATAGGGCTGGGCCAGGTGACCCACAGGACAGCAGCCACCTGAGTCCTGTGGAACCCCTGGGACTCAGGAACCCAGAGGAAACTCAAATTCTGCCAGTGTGGATCCTTTGCATTCCCAGTGAAGAGAATGTGAACTCACCCTCCTGTCCGTTACTCCTTCACTTCTTTCTTTCTCCTCTGCATAGCGACACCTGCAGAGGTTATGAACACCTGTGTGCATGAGATTATGGCATTATGTGGGAAAAGCTGAGATAGATAGAGGGGGGCCAGAGATAGGGACAAGTGTTTGGAGGGCAGGAAGAGAGATTAATTTGAAAAGGGTCATGGGCCAGGGTTGTTTTGGTCAATTTTCTCACTGATAATTTCCCTGAAAAATACCCGTCCTCAATCCTGTCCAGTCTGACTAACAGAAAGGAAAAGTGTCTGACCAGTGGCAGGTGGGTGCAGGCTGGGGCTCTGGCCATGGGGCTTTGCCGGCTGTTCAGAGGGATGACTGGGGGACTTACTAGGGCTGTGGCTCCCATGCTGGTCACTCATGTTATAGATCTTCCAGGCCTTGGGGAAACTTGGAGGATAGGGATTCCTTCTTTCCTCAAACTAGCCGGAAATTCTCTCTCTCTCTCTCTCTCTCTGTCTCTCTTTCTCTCTCGTGATTTATATATTTTTTTTCATTAAATCATCGCTGTATACTTTAGCAATCATGGGGTATAGTGTGCTGGTTTAATATACAATTTGAAAAGTTTTCATCTAACTGAAACCAGCCAGAAATTCTTCAGAGTGCCAGGCCCCTGCTGCTGGTTGTGTGGTGAGGGCAACTGTGGCAGGATCTCTAGACACATGTGGAGGCTTGGAACATGCCCCAAGTGACACAGCAAGTGGGTGTGGGACACAGGGGCTGGTTTAGAACCAGAGCTCACTGAAGTGACTGTACCACTGCACCAGCTGAGTCTGGTCAGGTGTCCACAGTGCGAAGTCAGTGTCCTGGGAGTAGCTGAGTGAGGGGGTTGTTGTCTCACTGACCTTGTTCTGACCCTGGCAGCGGGGTATCTCCAAGCTGGCTCTCCTGGAATTCAACCCCCAGAGAGTCCAGATGATAAAGCGGAGAGAGAAGGTGAGCTTTTCTTGTTAGGAGTAGGGAGGGTCATTGGTAAAGCGGGTAGGGTCTCTTTCCTAGCTGGGGTTTCCTCATCATCAGAGCAGGGGCCACTTCCTAGGCCCTCTCTCCCACACCAAAATTTTGACACATTGAAGCAAGAAATTTTTAGCCCTCAAAGATCTAAAAAATACAGTAGAATCCCTCAGTAACAGAGTGGAGCAGGTGGAAGAAAGTATTTCTGACATTGAAGACAAAGCTTTTGACTGCTCCCAAACTCTCAAATAGGAAGAGAAATGGACAGCAAAAATGGATCATTCTCTCAGAGAGCTCTGGGATAATTCAAATAAGGCTAATATCTACTTCATTGCAACCCCTGAAAGTGATGAAGTGGCTTGGCAAGGCACAGAGGGTCTTCTCCATGAAATTATGAAAGTGAATTTTCCAGACATGCTAAGAGATTCTGAAATTCAGATAGCAGACAGTTTCAGAACCCCAGCATGGCTCAACCCGAATAAGACATCCCCCAGGCATATCATAATTAACTTCATAAATTTAATATGAAGGAGAAATTTCTGAAAGCAGCCAGATGTAAGAAAACCATATCCTACAAAGGGAAGAATATTAGAATGACTACAGATTTCACTGCTGGAAACTTTCAAGCCAGAAGAGGGTGGGCATCAACTTTTAATCTCCTAAAACAAAATAACTTTCAAAACAGGATGCTGTATCCAGCAAAACTGAATTTCATTTATGATGGAGAAATTAAATACTTTAATGACATTCACATGTTGAAGAAATTTGCCGTAACCAAACAAGCTCTTCAGGATATTCTCAGACCTATCCTCCATAATGACCAGCCCAATCCTCTACCACAAAAGTAAACTCACTGAGAAACTTTTGATCAAACTCCAACTTCCACAGTGGTGAAAGGATTAAAAATGTCCACTGGACTTTTGAAAAACTCAAAACCCAAAATTTTACCAGACTTATCAATATTCTCCATTAATGTGAATGGCTTAAACTGTCCTCTAAAGAGGCAAAGGGTGGTAGACTGGATTCAAAAACTCAGGCC